>NC_053028.1:699434038-699607407 GCF_003073215.2 Triticum urartu
TCCTTTTGCAGGCACAACGTTGAGATAATTATTTTCAAGAAAGTTGTTTTCGGGAAACAACTAACTCCATATGTTTGACCCATATCATTGTTCAACATAACTGTGTGCATATTGTTTGTATGTCATTTTGATGATGTATTTTTTTCCTTTTAATATGGAATCGTTAGAGATGATGAGTTGCCATTTATTTGCAAGTTCTAACTAAGGAAAATGGTGTATTTGTCAAGACATGAGTTGGAGTTACTCCGGCAACCTTTTTGATAAAGTGGGTCAACGTATGTTTGATTGCTCATATAGGATGGTTATTACCGAACATCTTTGGGAACCAAGGATTTTTGTAAAACATTTTTGCTGAAACCTTATTTTAGATTTATTTACCTTGAAGTGGATTTTTTCCTGGTTTATATTTGTTAAAACGTGTGTTCCACGTGCACACTTACTAGTGTCTAAAAAAGAAGAGCATCTATGGACGTATGTGGACAGACACACGGTGTATTAGGAAAGGGTTAGCCTTCTGTGCAGGGTTACTGTGGACGTGCATGGGCATTCTGCGCTGGCATGTGCCCCATGCAGAGGGCCATATTTTCTGTGGGATTCTGCCTTTTATTTTTCTCTTGCAATGTCCTACGGCGGCACAAGCAGATGTATGTGACTATGTGTACTTCTTATCTTTGATAAGATACATCTACTTTTATACATTTCTCTGACAAGTATTTTTAAACGGAGGGAGTAATTTTAAAAATGGGTTCACCAGGCCAAAAATGTGATGTAAAGTGACCGGTTAAAAATTTGGACCCCTGATTTAAGAGTTGTTTTAGTTTTGTTTTTTGGAGAAACAAAATGTACTCCTACATTAAGCAGTATTTGTGAGCGACACATGTCGAGCAAAGAGAGGCTTCAATTATCTTGTAGTATATGCAAGGGTGCCTAGCTACCTTTACAAAGATGACCTTTCTGTAGTGATTGGAATTAGTTACTTTAGTTCTCCATGTCACAAGATGTTGAGTCCTAATAAGGGCATCTTCAATAGTTTTGTTGTTAGCTTACTTGTAAAAGTTTTGTTGTCATCGACCAACAACTTATCATATACAACTACTCAAATCAAATGTGTGTAGTTTGCCCATCTTAAGGTGATACAATGTACAAGACTTCTCTCCCATTCTACTGTGAAGCTTGTGCAACATTTGTTGATTCATGAGCACACAACATTGCCATCTATCCTCATTTATCCTCATTAAAGAGTTTAGTCTGGCTTACAGGAGCCGCCCCCAGACCCCCGCGTCGTCCGCTCCGGGCGACTCGGGGGCGAAACCCTAGCCGCCCCCAGGTTTCCCCCCGCCTCCCCTCCTCCTCCCCCGCCGCCGCCGGCAGCCGCCCGCGCGGCAGTAGGCGGCGGCGGGGCTTCCCCGAGCACCCGCCTCGACGTGGAGGCGTCCCCTCCCCGCATCAGACGCCGCTGCCCGCCTCCTCACCTCCTGGTGGCCGCCGAACTGCCAGATCAGGCCGGCTCCGCCCTGGATCGGGGCTGGCTTCTCTTTGGCGGCTGGTGGGCCGGGGATCGCTGGATCCGCCCGGATCTGGCCGGCGCGGCCCTGCCTCGTCGCCCGGCTTGGGTGCTCATGGCGTGGTCTCCCTGGTGGCGGCGGTGTGGGTCGTTCTCCGTGTTTTGATGGGATGTGCGCGGTGGGTGGATGCCGGGGCGGCGGCCTCGAACGGTGTGGACGGCGTGGCCTCTCGACAGGCGACGGCCGTGGGAGCCGGTGGTCCGCGACTTCGGCTGTGCGGGCGGCGAGGTCTCGGTGGACGTCTACTACGGTGGGTCGGGGTGCCCCGTCACCTGGCGTGCCTGCTTTGATGAAGTCCGATGCCTTCTCCGGCTGCGGGCGCTCCCCTGGCCAGGTCTTTGGCCGGGTGGTTGGGACGGGGGAGGGATCGGGGGAAACCCTTGGCCGTCGGTGGAGGCCACGACAATGGCGGCGCCTTGTGGGCGTCGGTTTCCTTCTTGGAGGCCTTGTCGAGGTCCTATCCCGTCTCTCACTGTGCTCTTCATTTGGGCGAAAGCTCTAGTTCCCCTTGCGGGCGACGGCGTCGTACCTTCAGCGCGCTCCTTCTTGAAGGCGTCGCCTGGGGTCCCCGGAAGCACGGTGGGCGCTTCGTGGTGCGTGTGAGGTGTTTGGCGGCGGCAATGTGTGCGGCGATTTATCTATTCTACCGCTGATCTTCATCTTGTGGTAGCGCTCCATCTGCTTGGTGATGTTCTAACGTAGGTGGTGGTCGTCATTTGGCGTCATCTGTAAATATAAACGAGACCGGGTGGACTCTCATACAATTGCCAACCATTATACATGCTCCTAGATGAAAAGAATAAATAAGATGAAATAGAAAGAGAGAATGTGAAACAAAAAATTAACTTAATAACCAACCCTTCCGAGTAATTATAGTACTAGCTCTTGTTTTTTATCTGTATAGTACTAGCTCTTGATAACATGGCGTTGTTATATAATGAGCTAATGGCTATATTTTTAGCGAGGTAATATCACCGAAAGTTATAGAACCTGCGCTCGATGTTCAGTTTGGTGCTAGAACTTTAAAGATACGGTCATAAAATGCATACGCGGACGATCTATGTGTATGAGCCCACCTGTCACTGAGAGATGGCACTCGGCTAGCGCATTCTTGCACAAAATGCACCTGTGTTTTATTTATTTGTGGGTACAGCCGACCACCACGACAAATTCTTGCACAAAACCCCCTCACTTTTTTATTTACAGAAAAGCCAACCACCATACTGTACATCGCCATCATACCTGAGCAAATTCAGAAAGAAAAAATTAAAGCGGGCACCCCAAGTCTCAAACACGCGAACTAATCTAACGAGAACGAGCTAGTGCAACACAACAACCAGTACATCAGCTGTCTGGACGTTGATAACAAATCTATATGTATTGATACCGGGAATGCATATGGAGCGGAGCTTACATGGGCTGCGAATACAGTGGCCCATTTTACATGCACTTATATTTAAGATATTTCTAAAACTAAGTAATAACGTTATGTTCAAATATTTGCGCCTTAAAAATATGATACATGCATACACTGATTAGTAAATATAAACATGTGTATTATGTGAAAACAATTTAGTAAAACGAAAGTAATAAAAACATTTAAGATATATTTTTAAAAATATTTGTAAATGTAAGTAGTAAAATTGCGTTCAAATACTTGTGTGTTAAAAATATTATACAAACAAATGATGATTAGTAAATAAAAACATTTAAATATACAGCTCCTTACTAGACAAAAAATATTTAGTTAAAATGGACATTGAAAATGTTTATTAAATAAATATGTTTAATGAATCCAAGAAAATTTATACGCTCTTGGCTTATATTTAAATTATAAAATAATTATGAATACAAAAATTTAATAAATATTTCTGATATTCACTTGTGTAATTTTTTACTCATGACATATAACCAAGAACAAATATAATTTAAATATTAGCCATGATTGAATATTCATATCAATAGTTTAAATTTTAAATTACTAGTACTATTTTTTATTATACAAATGTGTGTGTAATTGCTGAAATGTTTTTATGATTAAGCTAATATTTTTGAAAATATTTGTATTATTTAAATAATAATGTTTTTTAACAAATCATAAATATCATTTTAAATATATGAATATTTTTAAATTAATACATGAAATTTTTTTAAAGTAAGTTATTTTGTTTGTATGTAAAGTATTTATAACACATAAATATTTGAAACTTATTTTTATTACTGAGATTATATTGTTGGTCGTAGACAGCTGGTGAATATTTTTAGTTTCCGTTTATTCCTTGGTTTGGCTGATGTCCACGCGAACGCGCTACTAAAGAATGTCAGTATGTTATAGGAGCAGTAACTAGTTCCTGGTCGAATGGTTAGTGCGTGCGCTAAGTACTCTACGCTGAGGTCATTGATTCTAGTCATCATGTTTCCATTTTTTGTTTTAAATTTCCCGAGCCACTCTGGACTTAGGTTTGGGCTTTTTTCAAAAATAAAATAAGTCGAGGGGTTTCTGCCACGCAAGCCGCTCATACGTCCGCATACGTATTTTGTGACCGTATTTGCACGCGATGTCAAGTTAAGTGACCATAAATCCGTATTTTCAAAGTTTTAGCACCAAACTGAACATCTAGCATAAGTTCTATGACTCTCGGTGATACTACCTCATTTTTAGCCTTGCTCTTACAGGTAACAAAATTCATAATGCCTCTAGCCATTTAGACCCTATCCACAAGCACGTACCAATCTGTGGGTGACCAAAACTGTAACTGACCATTCTTGTCTGCACATCGTGAAAATGTTGTCAAACTGCTTCCTTTGTCATGGTTTATTGACACCCCTCGCATTTTAGGGGCGAACTTTGACCGTACATCCAATTAGAAAATGGAAGTAAATGGCAGAAAAATAGATTTGTGGCATATAACTTTTACAAAGGGTACTAATAAATTAGGATGGATGAATTAGTAATTACAAGATTATCAACTCTTGCTATAGGCGGCCGCTTGACACCGCATTGTTAGATGCATGGAGATTCATTGAAATTTGAACTGGACGCATTGTTGTGACACACTAATACTGCTACGAGGTTCGACATTGTGGTGTCCGCCACCATGGGAGGTTCACCGGTTTCTCTCTTTGTCCGATCATGCAATCTATGCTATGTGCACTCACAAGGTGTAATGACAGGACATGTGGTCGTTAAAAGTCAGAATATGGCCTCTAACCATCCTCATAACCTCTATCGTTAAAAGCAATAATGGCCACATACCAGGCTTTCCTTATAATTATTAAATAATACTAGCAAATATGTCCGTGCGTTGCAATGGGGAAAAAATTTATCTCGCCTCTTGCACAATAAGCATAACTCAAAACTCTCAACAGGTCCATGTCATATATTTCAACACCTCACCCCACCTTTAGTGTCCATCCTCCTTGCCACCCTCACCAATGATGATAGCGGTGTTCGCCTGAGCACAACGCATCCGAACATGATTAATCCCACGTCAATGAGCTCGCCACCGCATGTCACACCCTTCATTGCGCCCACGCAAGGGAATATTTCAAAATCAAAACTTTAAAACACTAATATGATTGAAATGGACATGATGGCCGACATCCTAGATTCACGTTGTGCATCAGGTCCATACACCTTCCCGCATTTTCCTAACCGTTTTTGCACAGGATTGGTCGGATCGAGGAACTGGGCCGTGAAACATCGTCGGGGATGGAAGGCACACTGAGGGCGGAGTTTGAGGGAAGTATGTAGAAGTCGGACGGGACATGGCAGGATTGGGAGTTTGGTCAATCGTTATCAATTCTTAAAAAATTGTATACTTGGCGGATGGCGTTCCCTCCTGGCAAGCTAGGTATGGGCGTAGCCAGTAAACCAACACAACACATAGATGCAATACCATGGCTAAACAAAATCTAATGATTGAAAGTATATCCATGTGTTTAAATTTCAGACAATCACAATACCAGTGACGTGCCCCTCATGTCTCCAGTGGCTCGTTTCCCTCGTGGAGTCTCATAGTCCAGCTCTTAACCACTCCTTACTCTATTTCCTGTCATAGTCCACCCGTGCGTGCCCATGATGATGTATTGACATACGTGTGAGACCAGCAAGAGGCACGGCAGGGTGACGCGAGATAAACGCAGATGGCAACCACGTTGTCGCTAGGTTGGATCACACGGTGCATGGGATGTGGCGGGGACAATAGGGTTTTACAACGAGACAGCAGCATGCGTCATGATGCTCTAGTGTTGTGCACCGTGGGGAGCTCTGGTGCTGGAGTACATGCCCGGCGGCAGCATGGCTGACCAGCTCCACTCCACCACGCAGCCGTTCACCTGGCGCCACTGCATGCGCGTCCTCGACGACGTGGCCATTGCGCTGGAGCACCCCCACGATGACATCTCCATGGTGCACGGTGACATCTCATCCTCCAACATGCTTGTGGACGGCAACGGTCGCGTGCGGCTCTGCGAACCGGGGTCGGCTTGCGAGGGCACCTTCTCGGCCGCCGCCGCGGGCTATGTGGGCCCCTTCTTCCTCTGCATGGGCATCATGTCCAAGAAGTACGATGCCTATGGCTTCGCGTGCTGCTGCTCGAGGCCATCACTGGCTAGTCGGCTGCCCGAGCAGAAGGCCTGGACGGCAACTACCAGTACCTAGCGGCGAAGGTGCTGCCGCGCGTGACCACGGCCGGTGTGGCAGGGCTCATGGATGGCAGGCTAGGCAACGACCACGACGCCGTGGAGGAAGCCGATGGCACGTAGATTGCCGTCGATCGCGTTGCGACGCAGCTGAGGCTCTGGCCGCCGATGGCGCAGGTGCGGGCGATCATCGCACAAAAGGTGGCGAGGTCCATCGCATGGAGAGAAGACGACCATATATATGATGGCGCCGGCCGGTGTCGGCGCAGCTGCGTACGGACCCACTTTAGCGCCACTGCATCGAAACCGCCTTCCGCTATGGCCTATTACCAAGATATTGTTTTGATTTGGAAGTGGTATTTAAGACACGTAGATATGTTGCATACGAACTCCTACGGACGTTGGGATCCGCTTGTCTGAAACCAAATGACGAACAGAAGAAACATAGATTTTTTTTTCTCGAAAACTAACACATAGATAAAAGACCATGCATGGCTGCGTTCCATGAAAGCCCATCAACGCACAACTACATCACCCAAGCCAACTTAGCATGCGTGCCAGCGAACCCATCGTCTAGGAAACTTCAGCGTAGAAAATCGATTGGTCTCTATTTTGGTCCCAACAGTTATCGTAGATCCATTAAATCTCAACCATCAATATTTATGATTTACATAAAATCAACGGACATAAAAACATGAATTATGAAGAATCAGGAAAGGCTCCGTACTTTAATATTAGGTATAGATATAGAATAACAACATGTCCTTATTAATTGGCGAAACCTTTCATCATCGCAAAAAATATTTAGGTGGTCATTGAATGTAACTAATGAGTGCTCGAGATTATATGAACATGCCGCCACAGTCAAAATAGCCTACACCTGTGTCAGTGTAAACTCTTGCCCTCTCGACACCATGATTGGTCGCCAGTTCTTGGGGAGTGTGAGGTGCCGCACGATCTCAGTCTGTAGCCGGCATGCGGTGCGCACCGCTAGCTCAAGATAAGAGGGATCCGATGATCCGTTCAAGCACATTGATCTCACAGTAGATGTGTGCCACTTTCAGCAACGTGTCTGTTTTTTAGTGTCAAAAAATGTCTTACATTATGAGATGAAGAAAATAGCATGATTGGCGATATTGAGGCTGGACAAGCATGCCAGGGGGTTGTTTGGACCTTGCATATGATGACTATGGTCTCAGGAGCAGCTGCAAATCCTATGTGTATATCATGCGCACCACCGAGCACCGTCCGGTAGCCACTAATTGTGAGCAATTTTGGAAAAAACGTTGGCATGCTGAGCTGGGGCAGAGGCTGCCTGGATTTTCCATTTCCAGAGTAGTACTCCCTCCTCGGTTTAGAGGGCGTGCGCGTAGTTTTAGGTCATCCATTTGACTAATTAAACATGAGTTATATGTCACAAAAAATATCATTGGATTCTTAGGCGGATGTAGTTTCTAAACATATATTTTCCATGACATATAATACATATATAGCTAGTTAAATTTTCAACATAGAACGACGTGCATGCCCTGTAAATCGAGACGAAGGAAGTACTATTATTATAAGTTGCATGCATGGCTGGCGCCTTACAATGCACCCCCTCGTGAATTGCATTCGGACATACAGTCGGAAAGGTATAGCTGTGTGCATCACGAGATGCATAGGCAAGAAGTTTCAGTCTCTTTTTTTTTTTAAAGTACGATCGGGGCGTGTAAAAGCATAGCTAATGCGCAGCGAATCGAGTATAACAAAGCAAACATCCGAATCAACTGCAGTCGACAAAGAGGGGAACTTTATTAATGGAGAATGTAGTTACAATCTACAACCATCCATTAGTTGTTCCAATCTACAATGATTAACCCAAATATACATCGTATGTGAGCGTTAAACTTTCACAGGCCTAAACGCCTCCTCCCTCGGCATGACTTTTATCTTCATGGATGATGTTCCTAGGTTGGATCTGTTGTCTCTCTCTTAGGCAGTCAACCAGATTACGCAATCAGACTAAATGACACAAGGCTGGGTTATGATCTAGAGCATCAATTTAACAGCTTCCTTCGGGAAAAGACCTCCACCTCAAAAGCATACTACACTAAAGTAGGGGCGCACTGGATGTTGTGATGGAGTGGCTGATGTGGTCACGAACGATTGCTCCAATGCCTGCACTTCCATCTCTAGCCGAGAAAGAGCCATGCTTACTAATTCTACAAGAATAGTTAGCCTTACTAGCATGCAATCACGCTGTGATATTTCCTTCCGGACTAACCCTCCTAGTATGCCCCTTCCTTTTAAACGTTGATACGATCTTGGAGTGCAAGTACAGGTTGGATATAATGTGATTTATATGTGTAGTATGTGCACCAATACAAGTGCTAGGTACTCTCCACAATAAACACTTGATGAAAGTATTGTCACTAACGATGAAACCATGTCTACTTGCTGGAATTTTTATTTTTTATTTTTCTAAAGTGCAATAAAACAAAGTAATGATGAACAGAAAGTAACTAAGCAAAGTAAATAACAATGAAGTAAAATTGTTAAATGGAGAACCTAGGAACTTCTGAGGAATCTCACTGGCAACAACACTAGATGATTGATTTCTAGCAAGTTTACGGGAGATTTCTTCACCAAGTATACCTGTAAAAGACACTCCCCGGCAACGACACCAGACGATTTCTACCCTCCTAGATAAATCATGTTCGCAGAATATCTGTTGGGCCATGAAGAGCAAGGGTTTGTAGTACCGAAAGAATTGTCCCTCGGTATTTGGGAACGAAGGTATACAGCTTGCTTTCTCTATTACTTCATTTGTCTTAATGATATTCAGATCATATGTATTCATGTGGATAGTTGATCATTGTGCATGTAGTCAAACATACATGAATTTCAATCATACTTTTATAATACGTACTGCCAGATATTTCGAACCTCATGCTACTCAACATTCTATTTTATCTATCTTAGTTTAGTACCTGGTATTTCTTCTATTCTTCAAGTACAATTTGTAATGACATAAGTTGCATGCTTAATTGAGTCCATGTCTTGGGTGTTCGGTAAAACATTGATCAAGAAGGTGTTCATTCATTCCATTTCTCTTTCATACATACACACATTTGTACCTGGCTGGGGGGACATTAGGTGAGGTAAGATTGATCACGCCAAAAGCACCTCTTTTGTTTAGAAATGCTAATTTTGCTGCTATTGCTTACTTCCAATACTTGCATTCTTGAATGAGTCCTTGCATGGTTGGTGATGATTAAATTATTTTCTTATAGATATTTTTTTTCGTGCGATTCAATGGATAATCTCGAAGAATAGATAATATTTTCTTTTGTGTATGAAATCATTTTTTTCCATGAATAGAGTTTGAGATAAGCTTCATTTTCTAGTTCCTTTTGGGCATTCCCCTCTTTTCTTTTAATGTTCTTGATGTTGACGTGTAGTTTGTTGCTGGATAAATAGGTACTCTTACATGTCATGTCAATAATGTTATGTAAATATTGATTTTGGAAGAACAGATTTGCTAGTTGTCTTTCAACAATTGGAGGCGTCAATCCGCCCAATTTTTTGAACTTACCGAGAATCTAATTTCGAAGTCTTGGGAAAACATGCATATCAGTATAGGATAGAAACTTACACATACACATGTAAACATATAGTAAACAATATGACCATTTATGACATGTGTGAAAAATATATAATGAATATTCTGTTGTACAAGTTGTGAAACATAAATTATAGCTTTTCGTTTTCTTATTTTCACTTAGTTCGTAAATGGTCATAACTTTCGACGCAATTTTACATAGGTATGTTTCTACTCGATGCCTATGTGTGTGATCTTTTCATAATATTTCAAAACATATACAATAATAATTATAAACAAGTTTTAGCATGTGGGTTCACATGCATACAGACTACATTGAGCATTTTCTCGGACTCATTTAATCTATAGGTCTTTATTGTTTTTTTATAGTAGAATTTTTGTTTGGCTTATAGATCATATGGCCATATGGGAGGTACAGGCTTATATATTAATTCTTTCATTGGGGTCCATTGGATGGACCTGGAATTTGACTATTCACTACAAGAAATATGTCAACTTATGACCTTCTGTCAGTGACCCTCGAAGAATTGGTCATAAGTTTATGACCATTTTAGACCAATTGGTCAAAAACTGTTCAGGGGGCTCCAAACCCTAAACCATTGCGACCATTTTGGTCAGAAAGGTCGTAATTTCCTTACACGAAATGGTCACAAAGCAAACAGTGCTAGTTCACTGCCTTATTTCTAGTTGTTAATGACCAATATAGATGGTCATAGCCTTGTAGATTGTGGTGGGTTGTGATGACTAGGCGCCATCTCATCAGTTTTGCCTATGTGTCATGTCCATGTGGCAGTTTTTGCCCTAAGTTGTGAAGCAACCTATATTTCTATCATTCCCAAAATTCGCAAAAAAATCTCATAAATTCTTTGGGGCATATCTTCATCAAATATGTTAAAATCCTTCCTTGCCTAGTTCAAAACTAATTCAACAATATTCATTTTCCTATTCTGTTCACAACAACACTTTATGAAGGAAGTGCTATTTATATATTCTTGATTGCCCTCGGAATTTTTGGGCACTCTTTCCTGTCCAAATTATTACCGCATGACAAAATTCAGCTCCATTTGCCTAGCAAATCTTCCTCGGCAAATTTCCAAAGTTTTTGTCCACCTAGAAGCATTGTGAAGGAAGTACCTTTTTTATATCTCTAAATGACATTAAATTTATATAGTTCCTTCATATGCCCAAATTATCAACCTCCTCCAAATTGCAGCTCAGTCAAATATCTATGTGAGCCCAGGTTCAATTTATATTTTATGGCCAAATTGGCACGTTGCAAAGCAAGTGTTATATAGACCCCTCCTATTACCCTCAAACTTTTCGGGCACTCTTCCATACCCAAATCATTGCCACATGATAATATTCATCTCAATTTTCCTAGTAAATCTTTCTCGGGAAATTTCCAAAGTTTCTACCTCGAGAGAAGCTTTGTGAAGTAAGTACTAGCTAGGCTTACCCAAATGATCTGAAAATTTACCAGCGCATGACCATACCTAAGTAACTTACTTACACCAATTTTGAGATCATTTCATTCATCCAATATCTCTCACTAGTTTTCCCAAGTTTCTGTCCATAGAAGAGCATTGTGAAGGAAGTACTTCTTTGACATGTCCAAATGGTATCAATTTTCTACAATGCTTTCCTATGCCCAGATAACCATCCTCCACAAAATTTCAGCTCACTCCATTCATTATTTTGAGCCCAGCTTCAACATTCATATTTTTGTCAAGCGTGGTACTTTGCAAAGCAAGTACCACCTAGGATCCTCCTTTTGAGCTAAAAATTTGTGAAGACATTCTCCTTAGTAGATGATCATCCTCAGCTAAAACTCACGCCCATTGGCCATGTGCATTTCCTGTACTGCTAATCAAACACTTGGCTGCTAATTCATGTTTGAGCATCGATCGGTCTCCTCGTGAGAATCTTATGATGTACTTTTCTTCCTAGCACCAACCTGGGGAGTGCCTAACCCACTAGACATGCCTAGGCCGCCCATAACACATGGCAACATTACGGTCACGCGGTGACCACGCGACGGGCATGCGAGTTTACGCGCTCTAGAGTTGGGGCCCTCGGCCACCGCCCAAACCTCGACGTATCGCCACCAAACCATGTATTTATGATTAAATAGGTCCTTATGTAACTAGAAATGATTTTTGGAAAAAATAAATAGCAAACTATGAGGCAGCTGCAGTTCAAATTTGACCCGCTTCCAGCTGAATCGGGGGAAATTTGTCTTTTTCACGAGAGGTGGATCAAAATTTTTTACACCCAACCATTTTGTCAATTGTGCATTAAATATGGCCTAGTATTTTATAAAAATGATTTGGTCCAATTTTGCAACAATTATTTGGTAGTTCCTTCACAAAAAAACCTCTTTTCGGACACTTGAAAAATGCAAAATGGTTTTTTCGTCCAAAGAAAATGAAAACTTCCTTAGGCAACATTGTTTGCCATTCCAATATGCACCCTTGTGCACAATATGAGATCATTTGCACAAACTATGCCACGAACGTGGCCATAAGATTGATCATTTGGCTTGAAAGCCATGAATCTTGAGAGATGATAGCTCATTTCTGAGAACACTTTTTTAAAATAATTGCCGTATTACAAGTTTGTTATTTTTCCTGGAAACTTGGTCACATATAATGACACAATGCGAAGGTTTTCCAATTTTTTGATTTTTTTTTGAATTTTTTATGCCTGTTTCAAAATGCGGTCAAAACGGCGGGCTTGACCGTTCCTAGCTAGTGGTTGAATCTTGGAATTTTTTTGGTGTTTCTCTGATTAAATAGATACTTATGTGCCTAGAAATGATTTTTGGAAAAAATAAATAGCAAACTATGAGGCGGCTGCAGTTCAAATTTGACCCGCTTCCAACTGAATCGGCGGAAATTTGTCTTTTTCACGAGAGGTGGATAAAAACTTTTTGCACCGAACCATTTTGTCAATTGTGCATTAAATATGTCCTAGTATTTTAGAAAATTAATTTGGTCCAATTTTGCAACAATTATTTGGTAGTTCCTTCACAAAAAAACCTCCTTTTGGACACTCGAAAAATGAAAAATGGTTTTTTCGTCCAAAGAAAATGAAAACTTCCTTAGGCAACATTGTTTGCCATTCCAATATGCACCCTTGTGCACAATATGAGAACATTTGAACAAACTATGCCACGAATGTGGCCATAAGATTGATCATTTGGCTTGAAAGCCATGAATCTTCAGAGATGATAGCTCATTTCTGAGAACACTTTTTTAAAATAATTGCCGTATTACAAGTTTGTTATTTTTCCTGGAAACTTGGTCACATATAATGACACAATGCGAAGGTTTTCCAATTTTTTGATTTTTTTTTGAATTTTTTATGCCTATTTCAAAATGCGGTCAAAACACCGGGAATGACCGTTCCTAGCTAGTGGTTGAATCTTGGAATTTTTTTGGTGTTTCTCTGATTAAATAGATACTTATGTACCTAGAAATGATTTTTGGAAAAAATAAATAGCAAACTATGAGGCGGGTGCAGTTCAAATTTGACCCGCTTCCAGCTGAATCGGCGAAAATTTGTCTTTTTCACGAGAGGTGGATAAAAACTTTTTGCACCCAACCATTTTGTCAATTGTGCATTAAATATGTCCTAGTATTTTAGAAAATTAATTTGTTCCAATTTTACAACAAATATATGATAGGTTCTTCACAAAAAAATCATTTTGGGCACTCGAAAAAATGGAAAATGATTTTTTCGTGGATCAAAAGCATTTTACATAAAATCATTTGGTCAATTATACATACAATTTGGTCTAATACATAGAGTTGGTAGGTTCGTCACAACAAAACTATTTTTTATACTTCAACAACGAAAAATGCTTTTCTCCTGCAAAAGAACTTATTTTTAATCATTTACGACCTATTTATATGGTCATAAAATCATCAAGGCCTTTATTGCATTCTGATTGGTCCACGAGCACCTCACGCGGATCATGCCCGACCACCGTTGGATAGGCCTGGATCCGACGGCAGCCCTCTTCCCCCACCCCCTCTACCCCTCATCCCTCTCATCCCCCTCCCGAATCAGCGCAGCTCTCGTCCAAACCCTAGCGCAGCTCTCGTCCATCCTCCGTGCGCCGCCGCCCCCATCGATTCCGCCTAACACCGCCGATCCCCTTCCACCTCTTCCACCCATCCCCTCGCTGCCACCCACCTTCGCCACCTACCAGTCCCCTCGCCGCCACCCACCTCCGCCACACCTCCCCTCCCCACCTCAGATCCTCTCCCCTCTTCCCACTCCCAGATCTAACTTCCCACCGCCACCTCCGGCGCCCAATCCCGGTGACCTAAGGCGGGATTCGACGGCGCCCAGCAGACCTACGCGCGTGGTGGTGGTGGTCCGCTCGTTGCCTCCCCTTCCTCCCAGAACACGCGCCTCCTCCTCCTTCTACCAGATGCAGATCAACACGCCGCTCTCTCACCTCGCCGGCGTCGCCCCCTCCTCCCCCGTCCTCCCCCAGCCCCGGCCATCCTCCCTTCCGCCACCCCCGCCTGCTCCGCCTACTCCACATCCACCTCCTCCCAGATCTCCCTCTCCCCGACCACTCGACGCCTCCCCTTCCTTTCCTCCCATCACTCGCACCGCCGCCTCCTTCTCCCCGACAACAGCAGCAACCGGGGACGTGGTGAGGTACGGTGGAGGCGGCCCTGCGCAGGAGGGCCGAGGGCGTCTTCGACAGGGCTCGCTTCCTCTGCGCCGCCAACTCGGTAACATCCACTACCAATTCGAGAAACGAGTAACAAGATCACGCTGATTGCTGAATACTCTGCTTAACAGTCACATACAGAATGGATTGCAGGTGCAGGGTGTGGTGGAGCTGATCAACGGGGAGCTGAGGTTCGTGCTCTGCAATGCCGTGGAGAGGCACCACACTGACCTGCTCGTCGTCGGCAACCATGGCTACGGTGCCATCAAGAGGTAGTTGATGAGATTTATTTATCTCCAGTCCAGTCCGTGATGCAGAGCTAGTGCTCATGGAATTTTTTTGAACCTGGACACTTTAGTTGACGTGTTAGGGTTTTGTTATTCTCCTGCGGGGAAAGCTTGTGTACATAGTTGTCTCCGACTTGTATGCTAGTAGTGACTGAATGCTAAAATTGTTTTGTTTGCTTGTTTCTGTATGAGATATGCTACTTGTGAGGGGCTGTACCTAGATTAGAATAGTATTTTTTTTCCTAATTAATCCACTGTAGTAGCTTTATTAGATGGAAATTGTTTAGTTGACGTGTTAGGGTTTTATTAGTATGTACTGGAGCCATCTTCAGTGGAGATGGCACCTACATACGTATAAACTAGAAACCAGGAATGGCCTATTCCAAAAAATACCGGAAAATGGGCCATTGATCATTTGGCTGATACTATGAGTGTACCGTCTGAGTTGCTGCTATCCATTCCCCCATGCATGAATATCTGGCGAGTGAGAGTGACGAGAGAATTACTGATATCTATTTGCCCCATGTATTTTCCATCTGAACAAGTTACTGTTATCCAAATGATTTTGCCTGCAATAACCTAATCCACGTGAACATCAACAATGTCGTAGATGTTGGCTTGGTTATTCCAGACATTTATTTCAGTTTGAATTAGAAACATCTAGTACAGACTGTTCCTGGTGCAGCTGCAGGACTGCACCTTGTTGCATGTTGATTGATTCTTCTTTCGTTTTTGCGAATTTGATGCTTGCTAGTATTTTTTTGTGTTCCTGCTCGGTTGATGTACAGTTTGTGATAGAGTAGGAAGGATTGCGTACTTGTTAACTGCTTGCCTCATTCAGTTAGTATCATCTTGCACTGTGTCTCTTATTTTGCATTGAGATTGAAATCACACGAGGTAGCTTTTTGCACCATACTCAGGTATACAAATGGTCTTGGTGCGAGGTCTTGAACCATGCTCCCGTATTTGTTTGGTGATTATTTTGGATACATGTTCTTTTTCTACAGAAATATGTTGTGGTTCCTTGCTGAATAAACAAGTAACCAGTATAGATAATCATTTTAAAGTACAACTCTTGGAATTACTGTTTTCCTTGCTGTAAAATTACCTATTTGTTGTTTACTTGTTGCTATCAGTTAATCATACTTTATTCCTTTTATTGAGCTGCTCCGCCACCTCCCCTGGCGTCTTCGCGGGGCGCTCGACGGTAGGCAGGTCATGGGTGTGACGGACCTGCTGCTGCCGACTGTCTTCTCGACCACTTCCCTGAGCTGCTCCTGCCGCCGACCCTCCTCAACTTCGCCCTGCTGTTGCTGCTGGTGAGAGAATTTCCTTGATCTGTCGCTTCTTCCTCCTGCCAACTACATATGTGATGATTCTGTAACTACTCTAGTTTGGCTGTAGCTGTAACTACTGTATTTTGGGTGTGATTCGATAAAAGCTATGTGGTTTGGGGTTAAGGAGATCGTGTAGCATTTGAAGCTGTAAAAGCTATGTGGTTTTACTAGTCATCAGTATTATGCTTATCAGCTTTAAAATTCTGAGACATCATGTATTGTTTTCCTTTGCTTATTTATAATTGTGTAGCATTTGAAGCTGTAAAAGCTTATAATTGTTTATTTTGTGTGGTGTTAGTCCGATGGTTTATTGCAAGATGGCTGTATGGATAACTCAGCTTTGTGTGTTTATGGAATTTCCTAGAGGGTTGATAAAACTGTGAGTCTGTCAGCTTGCTTGGAACCAATTGTTATGTGTTGCTTTGTGTAGTGCTGATTTTGCGCCGATATGAACTTACAACAGTATTTACATTGTAGTGTTTTCTGCATGTTGTCGTATCACTAGTTCCATGCTGCCTACACATTTGAGTCTATTACTTATTTTTGTTTTTATCCTTGATTAGTATTAATTGTTGTATTGTAGACTTAAAATTGTGGTGGTTCCTCTTTTACAGAAGCTCAAGTGTGAAGTGTGAAGCCGTGTAGTGTGAAGCCAAGTGTGGAGGCGTGAAGTCCAACTCAGTAAAGAGTAGCATATTGTAGAATATCTGTGTTGTAAAGATTGTAATAAATTTATTTAGTGGTATATTTGATGAATTTTATGTGTTCTTTGTTTTATTTGAAGTATTGATTATGTATGCGATTTGAAAACTTGTGAAATGGAAACCTGTTCAATGGGTCCACTTATGAAAATAATCTGTCAAATTTGTACATTTCTGATATATGGGACCAATTTGAGAGATGATCATGACAAGTGGGACCCATCTGACTAGTGGGACCAGCTTGAATATATAATGGCTGAAAATAGAAAAGCAATAAATAATAAAAGGCCACGGGCCAACAATAAAAAAGGCTACAACGTTGGGCTTGGCCCATGAAGCGGACCAGAATTAACAAGGAAAAAAAAAATCCTAAAATGCTGAATTAATGGGCTCGGCCCATGTAAAATGACGAATTGGACCGGGCTGAATCTTGTGCCACGTCAGATTGCCACGCTGGATGCCTACGTGGCCTGGGGAGGTTGCTAGTGACCAAAACGCCACAGTAGACATATTTTGGTCATAAACGTTTGCGACCATTCCAGAAGAAAGGTCGCTATAGTCAGTTTACGATGCCCAGCTTTTGACCTTATGTTTTTGGTCACAAAAAGGTCATAAATGGAACTTTGTGACCTTTCAGTGACCAATAGTGGTGGTCATAAGTTGACATATTTCTTGTAGTGATTTCATCCGCTGGTTTAAAGGAGGTGGACTTGGATCTTTTATCGAGTATCACATCGTCCCTGTTTATCGTGGAGCGCAGTGTAGTCAGTTCCTCAGCCGCTAGGGCTTCGGACAGTGCCTCAAGGGCCAATGCGGCTGTCTTGTTTTCGGCGCGGAGTGCTATGTCCGGATCACTAGTGAGAGTGATGATTCTGTTCGGCCCGGGCATCTTGAGCTTCATGTACCCGTAATGGGGTATTGCTTGGAAGATTGTAAACGCTTCCCGTCCCAGCAGAGCGTGGTATCCGCTACTGAACGGGGCCACTTGGAATGTGACCTCTTCGGACCTATAATTATCCGGCGTGCCGAACACCACATCTAGTGTGATTTTTCCTGCACAGCGCGCTTCCTGACCGGGGATTATTCCTCTAAAGGTTGTGCTGCTTCGCTCAATGCGGTTCCAGTCTATTTCCATTTTCTGAAGGGTTTCCTCATAAATGAGGTTCAATCCGCTGCCTCCGTCCATGAGTACCTTGGTGAGGCGAAAGTCGTCCACTATAGGACTGAGTACCAATGCGGCTGGTGCTCGAGCTATTCGGATCTTAGGTTCATCACTGGCATTAAAAGTAATAGCTGTGTCACTCCATGGGTTTATTGTTGCTACTTGATAGACTTCGGCGAGGCTGCGGAGTGTTCTTTTTCGCATATTATTTGATGCGAAAGTCTCGAAGACTATTAAGACTGTACTGGAGTCCCTGAGGTGGTTTTCTGCGGCCTCCGGAATTAGGAGATCTTCGCCCCTTTTGGCCACCTGCTAGAGTATACAACATGCTCTAAGGCTATGAGTTGGTGTGGCGTCCTCTGTACTATGAATTTTACAGGGTCCATTAAGCCATCCCTCCAGTACGGTTCCATGCCCTGTAGAGGGTTTTGGTTTTTTGGTTTTTAACCCGGGTGTCTGATGATGATGCACCCTTTTATTTCGGACGAGGTTTCTTTTCAGGGCCGAATTGTCCCAAAATTTAGTTTCGGTTTTCCGGGCGCTTTCCATCGCACAGTACTTTCGTACTACGGACGCCAAGTCAGAGAAGCGTGTAATATCACGACGACATGTGGCGTTGAGGATTCCCTTGTCCGTGCAATTATTGCAAAAGATTGAGATTGCTTCTTCCTCGCGTCAGTCCTTTATCCTATTCATAACCAGGAGGAACCTTGCCCAGTAATGATGTACTGTTTCTTCGGGCTTTTGCCTGATTTGGGATAGATCGCTTATGTTCGGGTGGGTGGGTGAAATTAAATCCGGAACTTCACCCAATCTAAGACTCAGAGGCCAAGGAGTTTCCGAACTCTGAAGTTTGGATTCTTGGATGTTGTCTAGTGAATCTAGCCTGTTGCCTGATTCTAAGTTCAGGTCTTGAGTTACATCCTCCCCTCCGCGGGTATCCGGCTTGGAGGGATCGGGAATCTGGACGTGGCTAGTCTTAAGATAGATGAAGAGTCGCCGCACTGTGCCTCTACCACGGCAATGTGATGGGTGACTTGGGGAGAATTAATTTCTCTTAGATCGGGTTTAAGCCCAACCTGGTCATAATCCGTAGTGACCCCCAAGGCGGCGATGCGATCCAAGAGCTCGTTTACGGAAGAGAGTTCCATTGGATCTAACTTCTCGACGAGTTCCGAGCTGACGTGAAGATTGCTTTTGATGACCCGAGAGGTCACCGTCGGCGCAACGGCCGAACAGGCGGTCATGAGAAAACAGCCTAGCCGGAGAGTTTGGCCGACAGCCAAGGCTCCCTTAGTAACGGCGTCGTCTTTAAAGACGGGAAGAGGCATCCTTCCTGATCGGGACGGCATAGAGGAACTCTCAATGAAAGCACCAATGTCGGTGTCAAAACCGACGGATCTCGGGTAGGGGTTCCCGAACTGTGCGTCTAGGCCGGATGGTAACAGGAGGCAAGGAACACGATGTTTTACCCAGGTTCGGGCCCTCTTGATGGAGGTAAAACCCTACGTCCTGCTTGATTAATATTGATGACATGGGTAGTACAAGAGTAGATCTACCACGAGATCAAGGAAACTAAACCCTAGAAGCTAGCCTATGATATGATTGTTGTATGATGAAGTTGTCCTACGGACTAAAAACCCTCCGGTTTATATAGACACCAGAGAGAGTTAGGGTTACACAAAGTCAATTACAATGGTAGGAGATCTTGAATATCCGCATCGCCAAGCTTGCCTTCCAGGCCAAGGAAAGTCCCATCCGGACATGGGACGAAGTCTTCAATCTTGTATCTTCATAGTTCTGGAGTACAACTGAAGGTATAGTATGGCTACCCGAACACCCCCTAATACAGGACTCCCTCAGTGATGCTGACGTCGCGGCTTTGGCAGCGCCAGATTAGCGGCGTCCCGGCTGCAGCGTCACCGCGGCGAAGTAGATGGTGCTATAGAACCTCGCCAATCTGAGGTAGGACCACCACAACAACATGCTTCTCCAGGACATGGGCGCTCGCCAGCGGCGACGGCGGCGGCGATGGCGTCCTGCTGCTCCCACTCACCCTTGTCAAGGGCGGATCAGGCGGCGACGTGCATGTCTGTTTTTCTCAAATTAATCCAGTTGCAGGTTGCAGCCCCCCGATCTTTTTTCTGAGAACAGCAGATGTTCTTGCAGCAGCAAACGGTGCCCATGCCGGCGCGCCGAGCCAGACTTTTGGCGGAGTATGAGGTGCTCCAGCTGTAGGGTGCAACCACAACAAGCCGGGGGAGGAGGAGGTGCTCCGGTTGCAGGGCGCAAACACCACAAGTCGTGGGAGGAGGAGGTGGCGCGTAGGCGCCGCCAAGGCAGCGGGTGCGTGCGCGGCCAGGCCAGACCACCAACCCACACAGCACCGCGGGGGGAGTAAATTATGTATCGAGTGACGCTCATATAGTGTTACTGTCAATTTGACCGGCAATAAACCTTATAGAATATAAAACCAAGGGGAGCAGTTAGCATCTTAGCACTAATCTGATTAGTTTCCCGTGTTTTGTTAATGTTCTGGCTTTAGCTAACTATATTATTCCTTTGTCCTTTTAGATGCCCATACTGTTATTGTTCTTCTCTACTCATGTGCAGTTCTATTTAGCTCCATGGACCTCTCTTCCTCTATAACTTAATGCTCGATGATTTTTTCTAATTAATTAACCATCTGGTCCTTGTCGCAGTTTTGCGGGGAGAGGATAGCCGAGAGGATAAAGGCCCTGCAAGAACTGGTGCTCAAGGCCAACAAGGTGAGCAAAGATATCAGTCGGAGAACGAGGCACAGATTGTGCCTGTAGCTAAGCTAGCTTAATTGTATTCTTCGAGATCCGAGTGGTCGAAGACGATAGCTTCATCACTTAAGGGTTTTGGTTGGGAAGCTGTTGCTTTATTATTGCATCAGTCAATGCTGACCATGAATTAAAATAAGGGCTTCAACAGATGCCGATGCAACAAAAAAGATGGAGCCATCAGGTTGATATTTCATGTGTGAGCAATTGCTGTACAATGAGATTTAATTGCTGCAGTAAATTGTTTTGTACTATCAAATGTAGACTTCTATTAATAATATGTGTCGCTAAAGCTCCTTGAACTTTGCTGATGTCAATGAAAATGCTTATTGCAAACAATGGACTTCTCAATTTTTATGTGTGCCATTTAAAAAGATGTTGTAGCTTTCAGGCATATCAAGCCTTGGAGCTGGAACATTGGCTTATCCCAAGAAGAAGCCAGTTTGATTCTATATTACTTGTTGTTTCTCAAGATTTCAAAGGTACTTCAGATACGACAACAAAAATATTTATGGTTGGCCTACTAATTTTATAGTTTGGTTAAAAATCAATAGGGTGCAAGGATCTTATTGCATATTCATAATTGAAATTGGAAATGTGTTGAAGTATTTGATAACAACTTGTACCAACTTGCTGATAAACAATTATTTGCCTTTAAACAGACTTCTGCCTGCATATTTTGTCGCAATGGCTTGAATTTCTATGTTGCATCACTTGCGCAGAATGAAAATTGTATGAACCTGCACCGGATTGTGTATTTGTAGGAAGGTTGTCCTTCCTACAAGGATTGGAAGCTTCCTGGTCAGTGTTCTTTTTTTTTGTTGAAAAATTGTGTATTTGTCCATTGTAGTTTTTGTGTTTACATAAAGTTTCTCTTTCCTTTTGCAGGCACAACGTTGAGATAATTATTTTCAAGAAAGTTGTTTTCGGGAAACAACTAACTCCATATGTTTGACCCATATCATTGTTCAACATAATTGTGTGCATATTGTTTGTATGTCATTTTGATGATGTATTTTTTTCCTTTTAATATGGAATCGTTAGAGATGATGAGTTGCCATTTATTTGCAAGTTCTAACTAAGGAAAATGGTGTATTTGTCAAGACATGAGTTGGAGTTACTCCGGCAACCTTTTTGATAAAGTGAGTCAAGGTATGTTCGATTGCTCATATAGGATGGTTATTACCGAACATCTTTGGGAACCAAGGATTTTTGTAAAACATTTTTGCTGAAACCTTATTTTAGATTTATTTACCTTGAAGTGGATTTTTTTCCTGGTTTATATTTGTTAAAACGTGCGTTCCACGTGCACACTTACTAGTGTCTAAAAAGAAGAGCATCTATGGGCGTATGTGGACAGACACACGGTGTATTAGGAAAGGGTTAATCTTCTGTGCAGGGTTACTGTGGACATGCATGGGCATTCTGCGCTGGCATGTGCCCCATGCAGAGGGCCATATTTTCTGTGGGATTCTGCCTTTTATTTTTCTCTTGCAATGTCCTACGGCGGCACAAGCAGATGTATGTGACTATGTGTACTTCTTATCTTTGATAAGATACATCTACTTTTTACATTTCTCTGACAAGTATTTTTAAACGGAGGGAGTAATTTTAAAAGAGGGTTCACCAGGCCAAAAATGTGATGTAAAGTGACCGGTTAAAAATTTGGACCCCTGATTTAAGAGTTGTTTTAGTTTTGTTTTTTGGAGAAACAAAATGTACTCCTACATTAAGCAGTATTTGTGAGCGACACATGTCGAGCAAAGACAGGCTTCAATTATCTTGTAGTATATGCAAGGGTGCCTAGCTACCTTTACAAAGATGACCTTTCTGTAGTGATTGGAATTAGTTACTTTAGTTCTCCATGTCACAAGATGTTGAGTCCTAATAAGGGCATCTTCAATAGTTTTGTTGTTAGCTTACTTGTAAAAGTAGCCATGTCATCGACCAACAACATATCATATACAACTACTCAAATCAAATGTGTGTAGTTTGCCCATCTTAAGGTGATACAATGTACAAGACTTCTCTCCCATTCTACGGTGAAGCTTGTGCAACATTTGTTGATTCATGAGCACACAACATTGCCATCTATCCTCATTTATCCTCATTAAAGAGTTTAGTCTGGCTTACAGGAGCCGCCCCCAGACCCCCGCGTCGTCCGCTCCGGGCGACTCGGGGGCGAAACCCTAGCCGCCCCCAGGTTTCCCCCCGCCTCCCCTCCTCCTCCCCCGCCGCCGCCGGCAGCCGCCCGCGCGGCAGTAGGCGGCGGCGGGGCTTCCCCGCGCACCCGCCTCGACGTGGAGGCGTCCCCTCCCCGCATCAGACGCCGCCGCCCGCCCCCTCACCTCCTGGTGGCCGCCGAACTGCCAGATCAGGCCGGCTCCGCCCTGGATCGGGGCTGGCTTCTCTTTGGCGGCTGGTGGGCCGGGGATCGCTAGATCCGCCCAGATCTGGCCGGCGCGGCCCTGCCTCGTCGCCCGGCTTGGGTGCTCGCGGCGTGGTCTCCCTGGTGGCGGCGGTGTGGGTCGTTCTCCGTGTTTTGATGGGATGTGCGCGGTGGGTGGATGCCGGGGCGGCGGCCTCAGACGGTGTGGACGGCGTGGCCTCTCGACGGGCGACGGCAATGGGAGCTGGTGGTCCGCGACTTCGGTTGTGCGGGCGGCGAGGTCTCGGTGGACGTCTACTACGGTGGGTCGGGGTGCCGCGTCACCCGGCGTGCCTGCTTTGATGAAGTCCGATGCCTTCTCCGGCTGCGGGCGCTCCCCTGGCCAGGTCTTTGGCCGGGTGGTTGGGACGGGGGAGGGATCGGGGGAAACCCTTGGCCGTCGGCGAAGGCCACGACAATGGCGGTGCCTTGTGGGCGTCGGTTTCCTTCTTGGAGGCCTTGTCGAGGTCCTATCCCGTCTCTCACTGTGCTCTTCATTTGGGCGAAAGCTCTAGTTCCCCTTGCGGGCGACGGCGTCGTACCTTCAGCGCGCTCCTTCTTGAAGGCGTCGCCTGGGGTCCCCGGAAGCACGGTGGGCGCTTCGTGGTGCGTGTGAGGTGTTTGGCAGCGGCAATGTGTGCGGCGATTTATCTATTCTACCGCTGATCTTCATCTTGTGGTAGCGATCCATCTGCTTGGTGATGTTCTACCGTAGGTGGTGGTCGTCATTTGGCGTCATGGTGGCGTTGATGGCGGAGGGCCTGCCAAGGTTGGCACCTCAATCTGCTTGGAGATGGACCAGTGGAAGATGATGGAGACGACACCTGTGAGTGCGTCAGACCGGTTTATGCCCCAGACCCGGTATGTGGCTAGGCTGGGGATTCCGGCTTTTGATGTTAGGTTTAGGTGAGTGGTCTGGGTAGTGGCCCAGCTAGCACCCCTTCATCATATGGATAGGAGTAGCGGCATATGTTGCCTAGCTGGTGGATTCAGGCTTATTGTTGTAACACTTTGTAAGGTCCTCGAGAATAATCAATAAAGTGGCCCTATGCATCTACCAGATGCAGAGGCTGGGGGTCATCCTCTTTTTCTAAAAAAAATCTATCCTCATTTATTCTCTGTCACCTTTGGAACCTTGTGCATTCTCTCACCTTCATTGGACAGACTAGATACATCCTATTCGAGTAGTACAGTATGATAAATTCTTGGTCGGTTACTTGGTGAATTTTACCAATAAGCAAACGAACAAACTGTTCGGAGATGCCGTGAGAACAAGTATAGCTATATGCCTACTTACAGGACACTTTTGTCTAGGGTAATTTGGGGGCGGGGGAGGGGGGGGGGGTGGTAAATAAAAACGAGACCGGGTGGACTCTCATACAATTGCCAACCATTATACATGCTCCTAGAAAGAGAGAATGTGAAACAAAAAATTAACTTAATAACCAACCCTTCTGAGTAATTATAGTACTAGCTCTTGTTTTTTATCTGTATAGTACTAGCTCTTGATAACATGGCGTTGTTATATAATGAGCTAATGGCTATATTTTTAGCGAGGTAATATCACCGAAAGTTATAGAACCTGCGCTCGATGTTCAGTTTGGTGCTAGAACTTTAAAGATACGGTCATAAAATGCATACGCGGACGATCTATGTGTATGACCCCACCTGTCACTGAGAGATGGCACTCGGCTAGCGCATTCTTGCACAAAATGCACCTGTGTTTTATTTATTTGTGGGTACAGCCGACCACCACGACAAATTCTTGCACAAAACCCCCTCACTTTTTTATTTACAGAAAAGCCAACCACCATACTGAACATCGCCATCATACCTGAGCAAATTCAGAAAGAAAAAATTAAAGCGGGCACCCCAAGTCTCAAACACGCGAACTAATCTAACGAGACGAGCTAGTGCAACCACAACACCAGTAACAATCAGCTGTCTAACGTTGATAACAAATCTATATGTATTGATCACCGGAGGATGCATATGGAGCGGAGCTTACATGGGCTGCGAATACAGTGGCCCATTTTACATGCACTATATTTTTAAAGATATTTCTAAAACGTAAGTAATAACGTTATGTTCAAATATTTGCGCCTTAAAAATATGATACATGCATACACTGATTAGTAAATATAAACATGTGTATTATGTGAAAACAATTTAGTAAAACGAAAGTAATAAAAACATTTAAGATATATTTTTAAAAATATTTGTAAATGTAAGTAGTAAAATTGCGTTCAAATACTTGTGTGTTAAAAATATTATACAAACAAATGATGATTAGTAAATAAAAACATTTAAATATACAGCTCCTTACTAGACAAAAAATATTTAGTTAAAATGGACATTGAAAATGTTTATTAAATAAATATGTTTAATGAATCCAAGAAAATTTATACGCTCTTGGCTTATATTTAAATTATAAAATAATTATGAATACAAAAATTTAATAAATATTTCTGATATTCACTTGTGTAATTTTTTACTCATGACATATAACCAAGAACAAATATAATTTAAATATTAGCCATGATTGAATATTCATATCAATAGTTTAAATTTTAAATTACTAGTACTATTTTTTATTATACAAATGTGTGTGTAATTGCTGAAATGTTTTTATGATTAAGCTAATATTTTTGAAAATATTTGTATTATTTAAATAATAATGTTTTTTAACAAATCATAAATATCATTTTAAATATATGAATATTTTTAAATTAATACATGAAATTTTTTTAAAGTAAGTTATTTTGTTTGTATGTAAAGTATTTATAACACATAAATATTTGAAACTTATTTTTATTACTGAGATTATATTGTTGGTCGTAGACAGCTGGTGAATATTTTTAGTTTCCGTTTATTCCTTGGTTTGGCTGATGTCCACGCGAACGCGCTACTAAAGAATGTCAGTATGTTATAGGAGCAGTAACTAGTTCCTGGTCGAATGGTTAGTGCGTGCGCTAAGTACTCTACGCTGAGGTCATTGATTCTAGTCATCATGTTTCCATTTTTTGTTTTAAATTTCCCGAGCCACTCTGGACTTAGGTTTGGGCTTTTTTCAAAAATAAAATAAGTCGAGGGGTTTCTGCCACGCAAGCCGCTCATACGTCCGCATACGTATTTTGTGACCGTATTTGCACGCGATGTCAAGTTAAGTGACCATAAATCCGTATTTTCAAAGTTTTAGCACCAAACTGAACATCTAGCATAAGTTCTATGACTCTCGGTGATACTACCTCATTTTTAGCCTTGCTCTTACAGGTAACAAAATTCATAATGCCTCTAGCCATTTAGACCCTATCCACAAGCACGTACCAATCTGTGGGTGACCAAAACTGTAACTGACCATTCTTGTCTGCACATCGTGAAAATGTTGTCAAACTGCTTCCTTTGTCATGGTTTATTGACACCCCTCGCATTTTAGGGGCGAACTTTGACCGTACATCCAATTAGAAAATGGAAGTAAATGGCAGAAAAATAGATTTGTGGCATATAACTTTTACAAAGGGTACTAATAAATTAGGATGGATGAATTAGTAATTACAAGATTATCAACTCTTGCTATAGGCGGCCGCTTGACACCGCATTGTTAGATGCATGGAGATTCATTGAAATTTGAACTGGACGCATGACACACTAATACTGCTACGAGGTTCGACATTGTGGTGTCCGCCACCGTGGGAGGTTCACCGGTTCTCTCTTTGTCCGATCATGCAATCTATGCTATGTGCACTCACAAGGTGTAATGACAGGACATGTGGTCGTTAAAAGTCAGAATATGGCCTCTAACCATCGTCATAACCTCTATCGTTAAAAGCAATAACGGCCACATACCAGGCTTTCCTTATTAATTATTAAATAATACTAGCAAATATGCCCATGCGTTGCAATGGGGAAAAAATTTATCTCGCCTCTTGCACAATAAGCATAACTCAAAACTCTCAACAGGTCCATGTCATATATTTCAACACCTCGCCCCACCTTTAGTGTCTATCCTCCTTGCCACCCTCACCAACGATGAAAGCGGTGTTCGCCTGAGCACAACGCATCCGAACATGATTAATCCCACGTCAATGAGCTCGCCACCGCATGTCACACCCTTCATTGCGCCCACGCAAGGGAATATTTCAAAATCAAAACTTTAAAACACTAATATGATTGAAATAGACATGATGGCCGACATCCTAGATTCACGTTGTGCATCAGGTCCATACACCTTCCCGCATTTTCCTAACCGTTTTTGCACAGGATTGGTCGGATCGAGGAACTGGGCCGTGAAACATCGTCGGGGATGGAAGGCACACTGAGGGCGGAGTTTGAGGGAAGTATGTAGAAGTCGGACGGACATGGCAGGATTGGGAGTTTGGTCAATCGTTATCAATTCTTAAAAAATTGTATACTTGGCGGATGGCGTTCCCTCCTGGCAAGCTAGGTATGGGCGTAGCCAGTAAACCAACACAACACATAGATGCAATACCATGGCTAAACAAAATCTAATGATTGAAAGTATATCCATGTGTTTAAATTTCAGACAATCACAATACCAGTGACGTGCCCCTCATGCCTTCCAGTGGCTCGTTTCCCTCGTGGAGTCTCATAGTCCAGCTCTTAACCACTCCTTACTCTATTTCCTGTCATAGTCCACCCGTGCGTGCCCATGATGATGTATTGACATACGTGTGAGACCAGCAAGAGGCACGGCAGGGTGACGCGAGAAAAACGCAGATGGCAACCACGTTGTCGCTAGGTTGGATCACACGGTGCATGGGATGTGGCGGGGACAATAGGGTTTTACAACGAGACAGCAGCATGCGTCATGATGCTCTAGTGTTGTGCACCGTGGGGAGCTCTGGTGCTGGAGTACATGCCCGGCGGCAGCATGGCTGACCAGCTCCACTCCACCACGCAGCCGTTCACCTGGCGCCACTGCATGCGCGTCCTCGACGACGTGGCCATTGCGCTGGAGCACCCCCACGATGACATCTCCATGGTGCACGGTGACATCTCATCCTCCAACATGCTTGTGGACGGCAACGGTCGCGTGCGGCTCTGCGAACCGGGGTCGGCTTGCGAGGGCACCTTCTCGGCCGCCGCCGCGGGCTATGTGGGCCCCTTCTTCCTCTGCATGGGCATCATGTCCAAGAAGTACGATGCCTATGGCTTCGCGTGCTGCTGCTCGAGGCCATCACTGGCTAGTCGGCTGCCCGAGCAGAAGGCCTGGACGGCAACTACCAGTACCTAGCGGCGAAGGTGCTGCCGCGCGTGACCACGGCCGGTGTGGCAGGGCTCATGGATGGCAGGCTAGGCAACGACCACGACGCCGTGGAGGAAGCCGATGGCACGTAGATTGCCGTCGATCGCGTTGCGACGCAGCTGAGGCTCTGGCCGCCGATGGCGCAGGTGCGGGCGATCATCGCACAAAAGGTGGCGAGGTCCATCGCATGGAGAGAAGACGACCATATATATGATGGCGCCGGCCGGTGTCGGCGCAGCTGCGTACGGACCCACTTTAGCGCCACTGCATCGAAACCGCCTTCCGCTATGGCCTATTACCAAGATATTGTTTTGATTTGGAAGTGGTATTTAAGACACGTAGATATGTTGCATACGAACTCCTACGGACGTTGGGATCCGCTTGTCTGAAACCAAATGACGAACAGAAGAAACATAGATTTTTTTCTCTCGAAAACTAACACATAGATAAAAGACCATGCATGGCTGCGTTCCATGAAAGCCCATCAACGCACAACTACATCACCCAAGCCAACTTAGCATGCGTGCCAGCGAACCCATCGTCTAGGAAACTTCAGCGTAGAAAATCGATTGGTCTCTATTTTGGTCCCAACAGTTATCGTAGATCCATTAAATCTCAACCATCAATATTTATGATTTACATAAAATCAACGGACATAAAAACATGAATTATGAAGAATCAGGAAAGGCTCCGTACTTTAATATTAGGTATAGATATAGAATAACAACATGTCCTTATTAATTGGCGAAACCTTTCATCATCGCAAAAAATATTTAGGTGGTCATTGAATGTAACTAATGAGTGCTCGAGATTATATGAACATGCCGCCACAGTCAAAATAGCCTACACCTGTGTCAGTGTAAACTCTTGCCCTCTCGACACCATGATTGGTCGCCAGTTCTTGGGGAGTGTGAGGTGCCGCACGATCTCAGTCTGTAGCCGGCATGCGGTGCGCACCGCTAGCTCAAGATAAGAGGGATCCGATGATCCGTTCAAGCACATTGATCTCACAGTAGATGTGTGCCACTTTCAGCAACGTGTCTGTTTTTTAGTGTCAAAAAATGTCTTACATTATGAGATGAAGAAAATAGCATGATTGGCGATATTGAGGCTGGACAAGCATGCCAGGGGGTCGTTTGGACCTTGCACATGATGACTATGGTCTCAGGAGCAGCTGCAAATCCTATGTGTATATCATGCGCACCACCGAGCACCGTCCGGTAGCCACTAATTGTGAGCAATTTTGGAAAAAACGTTGGCCATGCTGAGCTGGGGCAGAGGCTGCCTGGATTTTCCATTTCCAGAGTAGTACTCCCTCCTCGGTTTAGAGGGCGTGCGCGTAGTTTTAGGTCATCCATTTAACTAATTAAACATGAGTTATATGTCACAAAAAATATCATTGGATTCTTAAGCGGATGTAGTTTCTAAACATATATTTTCCATCACATATAATACATATATAGCTAGTTAAATTTTCAACATAGAACGACGTGCATGCCCTGTAAATCGAGACGAAGGAAGTACTATTATTATAAGTTGCATGCATGGCTGGCGCCTTACAATGCACCCCCTCGTGAATTGCATTCGGACATACAGTCGGAAAGGTATAGTTGTGTGCCTCACGAGATGCATAGGCAAGAAGTTTCAGTCTCTTTTTTTTAAAGTACGATCGGGGCGTGTAAAAGCATAGCTAATGCGCAGCGAATCGAGTATAACAAAGCAAACATCCGAATCAACTGCAGTCGACAAAGAGGGGAACTTTATTAATGGAGAATGTAGTTACAATCTACAACCATAAAAGTCTGGTACAAAGCTAGGAGCATCCTACAACCATCCAGTAGTTGTTCCAATCTACAATGATTAACCCAAATATACATTGTATGTGAGCGTTAAACTTTCACAGGCCTAAACGCCTCCTCCCTCGGCATGACTTTTATCTATGGATGATGTTCCTAGGTTGGATCTGTTGTCTCTCTCTTAGGCAGTCAACCAGATTACGCAATCAGACTAAATGACACAAGGCTGGGTTATGATCTAGAGCATCAATTTAACAGCTTCCTTCGGGAAAAGACCTCCACCTCAAAAGCATACTACACTAAAGTAGGGGCGCACTGGATGTTGTGATGGAGTGGCTGATGTGGTCACGAACGATTGCTCCAATGCCTGCACTTCCATCTCTAGCCGAGAAAGAGCCATGCTTACTAATTCTACAAGAATAGTTAGCCTTACTAGCATGCAATCACGCTGTGATATTTCCTTCCTAACTAACCCTCCTAGTATGCCCCTTCCTTTTAAACGTTGATACGATCTTGGAGTGCAAGTACAGGTTGGATATAATGTGATTTATATGTGTAGTATGTGCACCAATACAAGTGCTAGGTACTCTCCACAATACACACTTGATGAAAGTATTGTCACTAACGATGAAACCATGTCTACTTGCTGGAATTTTTATTTTTTATTTTTCTAAAGTGCAATAAAACAAAGTAATGATGAACAGAAAGTAACTAAGCAAAGTAAATAACAATGAAGTAAAATTGTTAAATGGAGAACCTAGGAACTTCTGAGGAATCTCACTGGCAACAACACTAGATGATTGATTTCTAGCAAGTTTACGGGAGATTTCTTCACCAAGTATACCTGTAAAAGACACTCCCCGGCAACGACACCAGACGATTTCTACCCTCCTAGATAAATCATGTTCGTAGAATATCTGTTGGGCCATGAAGAGCAAGGGTTTGTAGCACCGAAAGAATTGTCCCTCAGTATTTGGGAACGAAGGTATACAACTTGCTTTCTCTATTACTTCATTTGTCTTAATGATATTCAGATCATATGTATTCATGTGGATAGTTGATCATTGTGCATGTAGTCAAGCATACATGAATTTCAATCATACTTTTATAATACGTACTGCCAGATATTTCGAACCTCATGCTACTCAACATTCTATTTTATCTATCTTAGTTTAGTACCTGGTACTTCTTCTATTCTTCAAGTACAATTTGTAATGACATAAGTTGCATGCTTAATTGAGCCAATGTCTTGGGTGTTCGGTAAAACATTGATCAAGAAGGTGTTCATTCATTCCATTTCTCTTTCGTACATACACACATTTGTACCTGGCTGGGGGGACATTAGGTGAGGTAAGATTGATCACGCCAAAAGCACCTCTTTTGTTTAGAAATGCTAATTTTGCTGCTATTGCTTACTTCCAGTACTTGCATTCTCGAATGAGTCCTTGCATGGTTGGTTGATGATTAAATTATTTTCTTATAAATATTTTTTTCATGCGATTCAATGGATAATCTCGAAGAATAGATAATATTTTCTTTTGTGTATGAAATCATTTTTTTTCATGAATAGAGCTTGAGATAAGCTTCATTTTCTAGTTCCTTTTGGGCATTCCCCTCTTTTCTTTTAATGTTCTTGATGTTGACGTGTAGTTTGTTGCTGGATAAATAGGTACTCTTACATGTCATGTCAATAATGTTATGTAAATATTGATTTTGGAAGAACGGATTTGCTAGTTGTCTTTCAACAATTGGAGGCGTCAATCCACCCAATTTTTTGAACTTACCGAGAATCTAATTTCTAAGTCTTGGGAAAACATGCATATCAGTATAGGATAGAAGCTTACACATACACATGTAAACATATAGTAAACAATATGACCAATTATGACTTGTGTGAAAAATATATAATGAATATTCTGTTGTACAAGTTGTGAAACATAAATTATAGCTTTTCATTTTCTTATTTTCACTTAGTTCGTAAATGGTCATAACTTTCGACGCAATTTTACTTAGGTATGTTTCTACTCGATGCCTATGTGTGTGATCTTTTCATAATATTTCAAAACATATACAATAATAATTATAAACAAGTTTTAGCATGTGGGTTCACATGCATACAGACTACATTGAGCATTTTCTCGGACTCATTTAATCTATAGGTCTTTATTGTTTTTTTATAGTAGAATTTTTGTTTGGCTTATAGATCATATGGCCATATGGGAGGTACAGGCTTATATATTAATTCTTTCATTGGGTTTGATAGACCAAAGTTCCACATACCAATATACCTGAGTTGTATAATGTTTTAGGCAACTCATCTTATGCACAAGTATAATTTCTGTTTTCTAACCTTTTGTTTAAAGTTATTAAACTGGGTTACAACTACTATTATTTGACTAAAACTATATGTGTTAACCAAATTTTCTAGCTTACTTTTAGCATATATTACTTGAGTTATAATCAATTTTGATGAAGAGAGGCAATCTTGGTCATTTCCTTGTGCGTCTATTTGGATGGTGGCTAATACATGTCCAACCAATTTTTTGGGCATGACCAAAACTTTTGTGTTTGTTTGGAGAGTTGCCAATACTTTGACTTGCAAGTGACTCTATGGCAACTCTACTTCATTTCGCTTGGCAATATTGGCCGAATCATGGACAAAAAGTTTGACCAAAATTGTGGCTAGCCAAATATTTTGTAGGGTAGACTAGGGCTAAAACTAAACAGACCCCAAGTACAATTTCTTGAAGAGGTCTTTGCAGGGTATGGTAGACTGGGCTTACACATGAGCAGGCCAAGGTCAAAGGTGGAAAGGGGTATTGCCTTGGGGCGCTTTTATGTGGTGCTTATTGGGAGCACAACTCACCAGGGGCGACCATGCCTTTGGTAGCTCACTGCGCAGCCAAAAAAGGGTTGCAATCTGTGTTCCCACCATATATTACATGTTTTCCTAACTCATTAAAAAATGTTATAATCAAATTAATAATAATGCGAGTAGATTTTTTGTTTGGCTCAAAAAAAGCACATAAAACATTTCATGATTTGTTTTATAAAATCATGTAGTTTTAATTATAAAATTGTTCATATTTTATAAAAAAAATCATCTAACTAAAAAAATTACAAGTCCTTAAAAAATGTTCATGTAAATATAAGAAGTGTTCACGCGTATCTAAAAATATTCATGTAATTAAAGAAGTGTCCACACAATAAAAAATATGCATTTAATCTCAAAATCTGTTCACACATTTTTGGTATTCGTGTAACTAACTAATGGCTACATATGTAATAATATATTCTAGTATTGTTTTCAAATCTCTTCACACAAGCTCATTTTTATACACATTATCAATTTTTCGTATATAATAGGGACATATTTCTTGTAGAAGTTTAGCATTGTTTTCAAATAGAATTTCTACCTTTTTTGTACATGTTGTATATCTTCTATAGACATCTAATATTTTTACTAATATTTTTTTATCTAACTTTGTCATACATTACATATATTTTCATGTATATATTTTCATATATAAAATACAGTTTTTGGACATGTTTAATAATTTCATATAAATTGTTTTTCCAACATATATGTTTTGATGTCTACTACTTTTCATATACATTGCACATTTCAAATATAAACCTGAAAAAAAATTAATACATGTTTAACCATTTTCAGAACATGATTAATAATTTCTCAAACACATGATTTTGAACATTTTTACACATGCATGTTAAAAAATTGAAATACACATTGAAACATTTTTTCCTGAGTGATACAAAACTTTTTTTCTGAAACAACCGGAACATTTTCTGGAAATGACAAAAAACTAAATTTTGAAATGTGTGAACATTTATTAATTTTGCATATGTTTTTTGAAATATATGAAATAATTTTAATTTCATGGTTTTAAAATATCTAAGTAAATTTTCGAAAATATAGACACTAAAAAACAAAGGACCTTAAGAAATGGAACCAGTGCAGCTGTGCAGGTGGAAAAGAAAAACAGAGGAGAAAAACTAACAATCTTATGCAGGAACCTGGGCTGGTCCAACGGTCTCACAGAGCATGCTTCTGTACAACCGCGAGAGTTCTATCTCGCATTCAGCAAGACAGATGGATCTCTTGCAGGGAGGGAATAGAGTGCCGGGCCGGCGCGTTAGCGAATATTTTCAGAAAAAAATATAGTTACAAACAGTGTGCGCGAGTGATTGATCTTGGTATCACCTTGATTCTTCGAGGCACTGCTAGTCAGTGCGCCAGCATCAATTCGATGTAATATAAGCCGGTTTTCATAATAGTTGATTTATTTTTCCTATTTTGACTTTTTCTCTTTGTGTTTATTCGGTTTTCCCCTAGATTTTCTTATTTCTTCTTTGATTTTTTTGTTTTTCTTTTGTTTCATTCATGGTTTTTCCTAGTATTTCTTTTCTTACACATTTTCCTGTTTTATCCTTCAGATTTTCGTATCTTTCTTGGTATTCAATATTTTCTTGGATTTCTTTCGTTTCTTTTTTTCTACTCCGGTTTCTTGTTTCTTTTCATTCTTTTTGCATTCACTTCTTCGGTTGTATATTTCATTTTATTTTTCTTTGGTTCATTTTTTTATCTTTTGGTTTTCTTTATTTCTTTAGCTTTTGATTCTACATTTTTTATGTGTCGCAACAACATTCTTTTATTACCCATTTAACATGTTTCCAATACATTTTTAATACATTGTTAATAATTTTTCTACACACTTTTTCATATATTTTAAAATACTTGATTAACATTTTCTAAAATATAATATTAACATTTTTGAATACATGGTCGGCATTTTCCTGTACACACTTCTAAAAAATTGAAATGCTTGATTAACATTTCTCAAATAAAAAAACAAAATCTGATACATGGTCAACTTTTTTTGTATGCACTTTTTTTGAAATGCTTGATTATTATTTTCTAAATGCAATACTTCACATTTTCTGAACACATGGTCAACATTTTTTCAATACAAATTTTAACATTTTTCAAATACTTGTTCAAGATGTTTTCAAATGGTTGGTTAACATTTTTATATACATGATCAAAAAAATTATCGTTTTTAATACATGGTCAACATTTTTTACGATACACGTTTAACATTGTTCAAATGCTTGATCAATATTTTTCAGTTTCTTGGTCTAGTTTTTTCCAACTGCTTTATTAACATTATTGTATGCATGATAAAAATATCTATCATTTTTTAATACATGGCCAACATTTTTGCTATACACATTTTATATTTTTCATATGCTTGATCAAGATTTTCAAAATAGTTTTTCAAAAAATATCAAATGCTTGATTAACATTTTTGAAATACATGACCAAATGTTTTAATGCATTTTTATACATTTTTCTTATATATCATAAACATTTTCTCCATACACATTAAACATTCTTCAAATGCTTGGTCAGCATTTTAAAATGTTTTTTATAAACTGTTTTTCAAATGATTGGTTAACATTTTTCAAATGATTTTTATAAATTTGTGAAGTGAAAATAAAAGTAAAGAAATAAATAAAAAACAAAAAAAAACAGAAAAAAGGAAGTTGTGGCCTCCCCCTCTCCATGGCCAGCCCATTTCAGTCTCCACTCCAGCAAGGGTTCCTACCCTCTTGCTGAACGCGAGATATAGGGGTACCCCCTCCATACAACTCCCTAGAAGCAAGACATAGCTTCGCCCAAGTTGGGCTCGCTCACATTGCGGCTGCGATCGTTCAATTTCTGTCGACCCATGAAACCGCCATGCACCCACATTCACTGACATATCGTAGTCTGCTCAGTAAAAAAAGTATAATTTGCTTACGAGTGTGTACATCTCAACGTCCGAGCTAAAACACACACAATTTCTTTCTATGTCGACAACCTTTTTATTTTTTTATTTTTGTTTAAAAGTGTTTAATATTTTATAAATATGAATGATTTTTAAAATATGTTTAATATTTGAAAATTTTATTAAAAATCAAGAATACTAAAAATCCTTTTGAATTTTATGAAAAGAAATTAATTTGAAGATATGTTCATGAATTTGAAAAATCTTCATGGATTTGGATTTTTTTCATGATTTAATAAAAATCATGAAAAATTTAAAACTCACATATTGGTTCAATGTCTTAAAATGTTATCATGTTCACAAATATTTGCAATTTTAGTGACCTATTAAAAAAATCCCGGTTTAATTTTTCTTACAATTTCATAAACATGTTTGCAATTTGAAAACAAGTTGACAAATCTGAAAAAAAAATATCAAAGATTGAGACAATGTTCATGAATTTTTACAAAGTTAACAAAATTAAAACATGTTTACATATTAGAACAAATGTTTCCAAATTATAAAAAATGTAAATCAAGATAGAAAATATTTTGATTCCCTATGGTGTCAGTGGCGGACATCAAAAGGCTATAGCATGGGCCTCGGTCGGGCCATGCATGCATGGATAGATAATTGGATTCTCCTGAACTAAGAACACGTAAATCATCAAAACAGCAACAAAAATTTCAAGAGAAAACCATCCATAGGGGGTTTTCTTTGCCTTGATTGATGATCTTCCGGTAGAAATCTCTGAGCTGATAGAACGTAAAGAAACAAACATCCACCATAGAAGGACAAGCTCGTGGGGGTGCAGCTGCGCGAGCCCAACACACGCAAGGCATGTGGAGTTGAACTATGAGGCATAATCACTGGATAAGCTGCAACCTGCATGGGGGCTACTCCAGTCCAGTGATAGTGAGCTAGTGGCAATCGTGAAGATGTGGTGGGCGCTGCGATTAACAGCCAATGATGACGCAATCGTTAAGATGCATTGGGGACTCTGGCCCCTTGGACCACCTTGAACTGGCCATGGACAGATGCATGTCTGACCACTTGAACCACCTTGAACTGGACATCGACAGATGCAACGTGCATATAACCCCCACCATGACGATGCCCTCCTCCATCACAACCATCTGTGACAGGCTAGCATGGCCTTCTCTCGCGGAGCTTGCAATATCTGCCATTGCTAAAATGTGTGGCGAGAGGCGGAGAGGAGCAAGGACAACCCTAGCCTCCTAGACTGAATCATCTCTACGTGAACATGATGAAGAAAGAGACAATTTGAGGATAGTATATCTCGAATGCAACACAATATGTTTGTCCACTTGAATCAATCTGTTATCTTTTTTCCAAACACAATTATCTCGTGATTGGGAGTTGTTTGTTGTGGAACCCGTAATGACTTGAATCAAACGTTGAATATGGTCACAGAAAAAAAATGTAACAACATATTGTAACGTGGTGTTTCTTTTTGACAATTTGCAAAGAAAAAGACGTTCTTTCTGAATGTACAGGTAAAAGATGTTGGGCCTCATATGTCTTCTCTTTTGATGATTCTTTGCAAGAAGTAAGGTTCTTTGTGAATGGTTACATGAGAGGTGGTCATTATTGTTTCCTTTTTCGCCTCCAGAGCATCGTTCTGTCTTTTTTCCCTCGAGAGCAATAGATAAATCGATAGATTAGATCTACACCCTAATAACGCGGCCCCATCAGGTTAACTGCTCCTAATTACTGATTAACTTGAGAATTTTTAGGGAGTCCAGAATTAGTATAGGTATTGGTAGATTAATTAGTATATGGAAAAAATACAATATTTTTCTATATACATGATACCACTTCAAATTAATATTTAATACACAAATCGTACTCTTGGTCACTTTGTAAATTCACTAAAATTATTTGTCAATACACAAAATATTTTGTCTGGAATGGCCATCGGAGCATATTTTTCACTTTCTACAAGATTGGCATACTGTTATGCTCTTTTACATTTATGCAAGAATGCCAAGAAGTGTATTGATGTTCCTTTACAATTGTCTGCAGTGGAAATGGATTGTTTTGACCTATCTAGAAATATATGATATAATGGATCATGAAAGTATATACTTCCATAATTTTTACCATGATCGCTATGTCAAATTCTTTATGAACCGACAATTCCCAAACCGGTGAAATTGATGATACAAACAAACCATTGTATGGAATCTTATATGCATAATTGAAATTGCAAATAACTAGCCCGTGCATGTACGGGGTGACCACTAGAAATAAATTCACGATTGAGCACATTTTCCCTAACGGGCCGGCCGACTGCTTGTTCAAAATGGTTATCTTCTCACAGCAGTGGAAATTATTCACTAAGGATGCGGATCGGGATGCACTGGTGGAGCTGCAAGGGTCCAATTGTTTGCCACTTCTCTGGTCCAGCAGGACGGCTCGTCTTGATGCTTTCTTCGTAGTTTTCTTTAGGTTCTATAGGTTGTTGGCCTGCGTGCCCATGTTCTATTATTGGTACTTGGGCTACTCTCTGGTTTGTTGTTGTTTGTGTGGTGCTTGTTGCTACTCTACCTAGTGGCTTTATTTATAAAGTCGGGCGTATGCCTTTTCTCTAAAAAATACATCTGGTTGTGTGCTAACTAGAAGAGAGGCAAATGGTTGGAGTACAAAGTAGGTTTCTTTCAAAAATTAATTAGGATTATTGTGCGTTGGTTCATACGCACTCTCTATTTTATTAGAATATACATGCCCTCTCTGTTTGATATTATGGTTTGCTTTTATATTAATTAACAAAATAGTTAGGTACTTATAATGCTTTTATTGACAATGCACTCCTGACCTTATTTTCTTACCCTGGCTCTTATAAACCATATTTGCAGGGCAAATAGCTATGCACCTATACAGGTTTACCACCTCTATGATATAGAGAACATCGATAAGTAAGCTACAATGGTTTTCATAAGGAACTGGGAGAACAAATTGCATGTAATTTACCTGGAATGAGGGTAGACTGTAGTTGGTGTTTTTTATGAGGTGTCATTATTTCTAGTGTTATATATTGTGAATGTTCTTACTCTTATGTATTTTTAACAAAGCGAAGTTGTCAGGTCTAAAGAACAGACCAGGTTGCTTCTTCTCTCTACATAAAGCTATGTATTGTGTACTACAAAATATGTTGGTATACATGTCATACTTTATATCTAGGAACTACCTTTTTCTTGGAGTGACTCTTTGGATATACATGTCTCTACTAGATAAGAACTTTGGAGTGACTCTTTGTCGCATGTTGAGGGATTGTTATAGCATTCAATTATGTTAGCACTGTTGAGAGATTGCATTAGTGAAAGTATGAACCCTAGGCCTTATTTTTAACCATTGCAAAATTGTTTGTGCTCCGTTTTATCACATGTTTCCTTGTTGTTTTTTATATTTTCATATTACAAAAACCTATATCTACTATCCACAACACTTGTATCACCATCTCTTCGCTGGACTAGTGCATCTATACAATTTACCATTCTATTGGGTGTGTTGGGGACACAAGAGATTTCTTGTATTTGATTGCAAGGTTGTTTGAGAGAGACCATATTCATTCTACGTCTCCCACGGATTGATAAATCTTAGGTCAACCACTTGAGGGAAATATGCTACTGTCCTACAAAACTCTACACTTGGAGGCCCAACATGAGTCTACAAGAATAAGTTGTGTAGTAGACATCACTCCTTATCTCTTTTTCTCTCATTTTTGTTGGTATTTTTTTGGCCTCTTTTTTTTGGTTGGGAGTCTCATCCCAACTTGTGGGGGAATCATAGTATCCATCATCCTTTCCTCATTGGGACAATGCTCTAATATGATGCTCATCACAATTTTATTTACTTACAACTCGATAACCAGAACAATATGACTCTATATGAATGCCTCTAACAGTGTATCAGGATGTGCAATGATTCTAGCGTAACATCTATGAGAATGATGAACGGTGGCTGAGCCACAAATATCATGTCAGCTATATGATCATGCAAAGCAATATGACAATGAACACGTATGTCATGAAAATGTAACGCTGTAAGTTGCATGGCAATATATCTCGGAAATGCTATAATAGGTAGGTATGGTTGCTGTTTTGAGAAAGATATAAGTAAGCTTATGTGTGATAGAGTGTATCATATCACGCGGTTTGGATGCACCGACGAAATTTGCACCAACACTCGAGGTGAAAAATGATAATGCACAGGTCAGTGCAGCCGTTGGAAAAAACACGGGACAGCGGCACTGCGGCCCGACGGGACGACGCTACGACCGCCCGTTGCTTGATCGGTGGAGGAGCACGTATACTCAACAACAATCTTCATGAAATTCTGCATAGACACGCCTTGCGGTTGATTAGACCATACAACGTGCATCAGGCAACCGGATATGGCAAGAGCTTGCAACCGAGCAGAACACGAGATGTGCAGGGAGACTAAACTGGATGCATGCAATCACACCAGCAGTCTCCACCCGCAGGCTATGCAGCATGTACGAGCTGCCACAAGCAACATGCAAAAGCAGCCAACGTGGTGCATGGATCCGGCCACATGCACGTTGTAGATCGATGTGCATTACGGATGCACGAGCAAGTAGCCATGCCTGTGCGAGGAGTGTGGTCGCGGGCCTCGCGCTGAGGCCAGCATAGGATCATGCAAGCGGACACCATACCCGCGACACGCATCATGCGTGAAGCCTGCCGCATGGCAGCCGCCGAACCAGCCAAAGACGTTGAAGATGTTGAGGGAGAAGACACGTATTATAGATGACGAACGGTAGTGGGTGACACAAACCGATTTTAGATCGAAAAACCAAAAAAGATCACTGATCAATCGTTCAGCGAGAGAGAAAAATAAAAAAAAAGGATTCGAAAAAAAAACTCTTTAGGACAGCCGGTCAACTAGTGGCGGAGACACAAAGGGCGGGGGGGGGGGGGGGGCTAGGCTAGCCTAGCCCCCCCCCCCCTAACGATCGACAAATGTCACGTAAGAACCTGTTAATTAGAGTTACGATTCGCGCACCAAGTACCTGCCCTCCCCTCCCCCCCCCCCTCCCCCCCAATCTTAATGTGAATTCCAGAAAAATTAGAAAGGCCCATGTAAAAGCCCACCACTGACTTGCTTTCAGTTTCAAGTCCATGACAAGGCCAGATTGGTGTTCGCTATGTCTCCTGGGTGGTGGGAATTACTCCTGTCAAGCTATCGATTGATTCTAAAGCTCGAAGCAATCGATGCCTCGTCAAGCTTTGGTAGCATGGATGGTTCTTGCGCGCCTACAACAGTGACCACAAATCTACTTTGATCCAGCCGGCAGAGGGATGATCAGGGGCTGGATTTGATTCTTCCGGTTATGTGTTCTAGCAACATTGATCATTTTTTCCCAATATTTGTAAAAAAACATCGTATCAGCGATAATTCTTTTGAATGGTCTATCAGTGCCGAATTGTCATTTAAACATGTATAGATGCAAGCTAAAAGGCAATAAGCCAACCATTGGTTATACCAATGATTGTTATTGTTCTTATAACTGATTTTTCATATGATAATGTTTGTTAGCAAGCAATTTAATTCATTATCGTATTTCAGAGTAGTTTGATTATCAACATCGTCTACTAAGCAAGTACGTCGATTATTGACCAACATATTAGCTATAGCTTCATACACTGTAGCTGCAAGAGAAAAAAATGTGTGTCTAGTGTCTTGGCAAGGCTTAGATATGAACTTTTGGAAAGTTTGTGAGGCAAAATTTTTTTTGGCTTCATAGACGTCTCGCCCCCCCTATACCTAAAGCCTGGCTTCCGCCCCTGCGGTCAACACGACCGGCGGATGATGCCTAGATACAGGCGGCGCCGCCCTTGGCAGCGATCATGGAGATCGACTGTCCCGAAGACGGCGCGGCGGGAAGCAGCGGCGGCTAGGATTTGGATCAAGATTAGGCTTAAGCATGCACTTTTATAGTGAAGATGGAGCGCCCGTATCACCAGCTCAGATGTCGCCTGCGTACGGCGTGCCCCAGTAGGCTCGAGACAAGATGCACCTGCTGATCCGTCCAACCACATCTATCCCCCGTCAATGTGTGGCATTTTCAGCAACGTGAAGTCTTTTCTTCTGTGGACCTCCTTTTGTTCGTCTAGCATGTTCGTTTGGACCTTGCATATGATGACGAGCACGGAAAAATGGCTCAGCTGAGTCATACGTAGAAGCCTAATAGGGGGCAGCAGCTGTAAATTAAGGCTGCAGTCCGTACGTGGATATGGTCCGCACCATCGAGCTCTGGCCGGTCGCCATTAATTTTGACAAATAAAGGAAAAAACATATGGCTCAGATGAGTCGGAGGCTGCCTGGAGATTTCAGGAGTAGCATGACAAGTGTGCATGCATATAGGACTGGCGGCTGCAGCTAGCCCGGCCGCAAAATCTCGTCAAGATCCCACTTGCAGCTACTATGGGAGGACACCTTAATTGCATTACTGACATATGTCGGACGTTTTAATCTTTTTTATAAAAGGAATACGGACGGGGGTCCGTACAACCATAGCTAATGTGCAAAGATTTGAGTATACAATGGCGAACATCTGAATTACGATGGTTGATAGCTATGACAAGTAATGCTACATCTACAAAAAATAAATAGCATAAAACATGTGTGACGTATGTGCATGTCAGTCAAGTTAACATCCTGTTAGAATACAACTTACCAAGAGAGGTTTACGGCTGACAAGTCGAGACAATTGCTTGCCAGTAGTGTTTTCTTGTGGTACCACTCATTGTGGACCACTTGATGTTGCAATCAGACATGTCGTTGTCCTTTTTATAACGGACCGGATGGAACACCCAAAAGCATAATCTAGTAAAATGTTCTTTCAAGGAAATAACATAAAACAAGCCATAATTCCGGTGAGTCTTGTTCTTGCCCTTGGAACATGTTCAACCCCGACAAATGAACCATGTTTACTTGCTGAACATAAAGCAACACGAGTAAGTGTGGTTATGCCAAATGAAGTGATCCATGAGGTTAAGAAATCTGGTACGGAAGGACTTGTCCTTAAGCTTGATTGTGAGAAAGCATATGACCGAGTTAGTTGGGAATTTCTATTTGAGATTCTGTGCTCGAGAGGTTTATGTACAAAATGGATCAATTCGATTAGAAAAACTATTATTGTTAGGATCAATGACACCAATGGCCCCTACTTTGTAGGTGGAAAGGCCTCAAACAGGGCCATCCATCAACCCCCCTGCTTTTTAACTTAGTTGCAATGTTTTTTCAAAAATATTGTTTAAAGCTGCTAGGCATGGCATTATTTCTGGGCTGGCGACAATCTCCTATGCCTGAAAAATTCTATAAAAAAGGCTAGAAATTTGAAGTGGATTCTTTCCTTGTTTGAAAACCTTTCTGGAATGAGAATTAATTTTCATAAAAGTGATCTTCTTAGCAATAACATCGAGGAAGGTGTGGCAAAAATCTTTTGCGTAACTTTTTTGCTGTCAGTTGGGGTCTTTTCCATCAATTACCTAAGGGTGTGTTTGGTTCGGGAACGAAGTGTAATGGAATGGCATGGTTCCATTCCAGTGTAATGGGTCGGTTCCGTCTTTGTGTTTGGTATGGATAAATCGAAGGAACGGAATGATTACGTTTTGGTGTTTGGTTTGAAGAATGGAATGGAATGGATTTGTAAGTCGTCATCCATCCATCCATGCAACAATGCTCGATAAACATTGAGTTCGATTTCTGAACAGGGGTGTGAGCATCAACAAATCAGACTCGAGCAATTTTTGTTTGACCAGCAACGAAACGAATCCATCTATCCATGCGACGAAAAAGAGTGTAGGTACACCAATCGGACTCAAAGCACAAGATAAACAGTAGCTAGAAGAAATGTACGACAGTTGAACATGGCGCCCGGCTGGATGTGAGGCTTGGCTTTGGCGTCCCCACGCGCAACCGCAGCTTCTGGCGGCGCTTGCTCACGCGGTCAATGGACGGTGCCTAGATCAAGCGCGGCAGCGCAACTCTCCCGGCGTGCATCGCCGCTGTTGCCCAGCTTCAAGATCTTCTCGCAGCCGCTGTTGCCCAGAGGAGAGGGAGGCTGTGCTTCGGAGGTGGGCGAGACGACGAGGGCCGGCGGCGCAGACCAGAGGAGGGGAGAGGCCGGTGGCGTAGATTGATGGAGGGGAGAGATGAGGGAGAGGAGCCTGCACGAGAGAGGATAAGGCTGCGGGAGCGCGAGGAAAGAGACCGATTCCGCGTCATCCGCTCAATTGGGAGGACTCACCCGGTTCCGGATCTGGGCCGAATATTCTGTCCGTGGGAACCAGGTGGTGACCGTTCCACCTGCCTACTGAACGCGAGAACGAGCCCCGCGAACGGGTTGGACCCATGCCATTCCAGTCCATGACTGCAACCAAACACACCCTAAGTGTCCCTTTAAACTACGATGAGCTACGGAGGGAGGACTTGCAACCTATCATCGATAGGATTATAAAATTATTCTCTGGTTGGATGGGGAGGACTCTGTCCTGCCGGGGTAAATTAATTTTGTTGTGTGCTTGCATTATCAGTATTCCTGGTTATCTTATGGCCATTGTTAAGTTCCCCAAGTGTTATATCAATGCAATGGACTCCCAAATGGCTCATTTCTTTTGGGGAAATAAGGGGGACAACCATAAGTACCACCTGGCTAACTGGAGTTTCGTATCCTGAAAGAACAAATTTGGTGATCTGGGTGTTCCAAATATTAGACATTTTAATAGGGCTCTTCTAGCCTCTTTGGGGAGAAGATACTTTGACAGTGAAGGGAGGGATTGGAAAACTCTGATTGATCACAAATAGATTATTGATAAACCTAATGTTTTGTGGGCTAAAGTTGGAGTTGGATCTCGTTTTTCGAAAGGAATTACATGGGCTATAAATGCCTCTAATGCTTTCGATAAATGGAAGGTGGAAAATGGTGAGAAAATAACTTTCTAGCATGACACATGGTTGGGAGATTGCTCCCTTAAAGTAAAATATTGGGCTTTGTTTGAAATACGTGATCAACCTCTCTGTTCCCTTGCTCAAGTCTGGGATGGCATGAACCTGAAACTAAATTTTAGGAGATGTGTAGATCAGTCTGGGAGGGACTTGTGGTTGCAATTGTTGAGTAAGGTCTATAAAGTGTCATTAACAGAGCATTCAGATGAACCCATTTGGTTGCTGGAACCAAATGGCAGATACCCTGTTAAGTCCTTTTATCATAAAATTAAATCCGGAGGTGTGGTTTCTACCATTGGTGACTGTCTTTTGAAAGTCATCTGCCTCAATATATTCCTATCTTTCTATGGCTAGCTGTCCTACCAAAGTCCTAACTAGAGATAACTTGTCTAAGAGGAGACATGTAGATGCTATTACTTGCTTTGTTTTGTAATGAACCTGAGAATGTGAAACATCTTTTCTCCGAATGCACCGTGGCTTCACATGTTTGGGGTTTCATTGACGAAGCTTTTCAAATTACTGCTCCTATTTCGTTCCATGATATTATTGCCATTTGGCGATTGAATAAAAGTAAACCTGTGCTATGTATGGTTATTGCAACCTCTTTATGGAGTTTATGGACTCTAAGAAATGATTTCTGTTTTCAGGAAAGAACCTAGAAGGGCATGCGTTGCGTCTTTGCAAAACTAAGCAGGTTCCTTCATCAATGGAGCGTACTCTGTAAGGACACTCAAGTTGTGCTCCTCCGAAGTGCCTTCTTTTGTTGGACAAGCAGTGAGGGGAGCTACATAGAATTTCTTGGGGATGACACAGAGCTCAGGTGGGCGCGACTCCTGGGAGATGTGCGATATATAGCTCTTCTTAGGGCCTATTCACCCCTCTTAGGAGTTCTATCCTCCTTGACATGTAATATATCTAGAAAAAGTGTGCAGAGACGTTCTTTAGTCGGACATCTGTTTGGTTGCCTGCCATTTAGTTAATCTCTAGCCTGATCAATTCTGACAGGTCGTATGCTGTGAACCATCTTGCTTCACTCTATAAAATAAAAGTGGACGGGGGAGGGGGGGCTTTCATTCAAGAAAGAAAGCAACACAGTTATCAATTTAAGATGAATTTTTATAACACTTTATTGCAACGGGGAGGCTAAATAGCACAAGAGAGAGTATGCCCAACAGTTTGGTTGTGGTGTTAGCTCCTTTCTTTTAAATATCTTGGCATTGCAACTCACTCTCGGAGACTATGTAATAGAATAGGTTTTTAATTTTCAAAACAAAAAAAATTCGGACCTCATTGAGATTTCAAATTTTACTTTGTTTTAATGAATATTAACCTAATTGAATTTCTTTTGAAATTAGTTTTAATCTGGCTCGGAATTTCGGAGTCGAAAATGTTTCAGACCCCACTGAAGTATGCGAAATTTCAATGAAATTTCGTTGAAAATTTTAACCCTAAATAGACACTTGAAATACATAGAAGTTCATAAATAACTCTAGTGTCTTAAAGGGATAGATGTTCATTTTTCAGTGCTAGATATATCCGTTTCAGTGATAGATGTTCATAAATAACTCTAGCTAGTACTCCCTCTGATCAATATATTACTAGTCGCTCACACGGATATATCTAGACATATTTCAGTGCTAGATATATCCGTTTGAGCAACAAATAATATGGATAGGAGGGACTACTACTTATCGACACGGTGTTGACCAATGTCTTTATTTCACAATATTTTCTAAATGCCCCTAAAGTAATCATTTCTGAGAATAGACTCAGATTTTTCTGGCAACGTCATTACCGGCCATGATCATATAATCTGACGAATTGCGAAATTTAGTGTGAAATCCAAGGACAAGGATGGTCTAGACCTTAAAAACAAATATCCAGTTAACTATAAGAGCGCTGATATGAATCCAACGCATACACAGCAGGAACTTTGAAACAAATGGTTATAGCTAACTATAACGTACCTAGCACCGGAAATAAAGGGTGCGGACCAAGGATACTGGCAGAGTTTGATCGATCAGCCGACCGGTTACAGCCGGAGAGCCAAGTCGAGCTCGTGGTCGCGCTCCGACGAGCTCCTGCCGCGCATGTGCGCCACGGAGCCTGTTGCAGGCTCCCCGGAGATCTGAGCAGTGGTGGCAGCCCTCCCCGCCTTCCAAGACTGCGCCGTGGCAGCAGCGGTCTCCCGGAGGCGCTTGGCGACGGCGCGCTCTTGCTTATGCGCGTTTTGGTGGCCACCGTGCGCTTGCGCGGTGCCGAACTTTTTGTCGCAGTAGACGCATGGGAAGAAGCGGGGGAGGGGCGGGGCCGTCGTCACGCACACAGCAAAGCCCAGAGTGAGCTCGAGGCTGCGCTCCTCCTGCGCGCTACTCTCTACTTGCTCCATTGTTATCGTATATGACTGAATGTATGAGATGAGCTAGTTAAGTTGATCCAAATCTTGAGAGCACAAGTAGCCAACCTAGGTACACGTCCGGTATTATTGTGTGTAGTCAGCTGGTGGCCCTCAACGTAGCCCTACCGGCAGGCTGGGATGAATGGCCTGCATGGCGCAATGCGCATTGACGACGAGATGGTACCGTTTCACCGGCCGGTCGGTCCCCATTTAAGTCGCCGGCTGGAGACGATTTCTCTACATACGAGTATTTATGTACAGGTGCACGTAAGTTCCGTCAAGGTTGCTATTACTGACGAGACGTTTCAGGGATCATGGAAAGAGGAGATGGCAATATATGATGACTTTGATTTGATGGTGCTTCTCGGGTATCCAGTTTTGATCTTCAAGATAGGTCTGACCTTAATTAGTTATATCTTGTAATGACAGTGTTTTTGCATCTTTACCTTGTTGAAGTCACAGCTTGGATTTTTTCGGACGTGATCTTCAGGGTGAAAACTCAGAATCTCACCTTCGGTGGTTGGATCTGCCAACGGCAACATGTGTTCCTTTTTTGGAGGTGTTGCTACAAGAGAACCTTTCTCGTTATTCATGTGATGTCAAGTGATGATTGGTGTGGGTGGCGTAGTTGTACTTCTTTATTCGTTGTTTTGAATAGTTAAATATTTTTTCGCCCCTACGCCTAGGTATAACTTCGATCTTCTACGATTTTGCTCTTTGTCGGTGGGATTCTTCGTGTGTGTGTGTGTGTGGTATTGGTTGTGTGCATCTTATTGATCTAGAGGTCGGGAGTGGGCTCATTGTATGTGTATGTCAATGATGCATCATTTTAACTTCCTTATTATCGAAAAAGGGTTGATATCCGCTTGAGCATGGGCCCATCCGTCACGACCAAGATGCATGGATCTATCACTAGCACATGACAGGTTTAGGCTACTGGCCACTCATTCATCTTGGCCGTAGGGGCGGCGACCCTGCACGCAGCTTATCTGGCGCTCAGCCGTAGTGTGTCCGCCTTCGATGGGCGTAGGAGACCATCCGGCTCCCGAAGAAAGGTGTTGCTGATGGGAGTGGAGAGCACCATTAGTTTTCCATTGGCATCTGGCAGTACGACATCTAGCTCTGTTCACAGGGAGGACAGCCACACAGAGGTAATGACCCGAGGGATGTAGTGAATATTGTTTTTCGATTCACTAGCAAAGTGGCCCGCTCGATGCGCGGGCTAGATCTTTAGACAATTTAGTAATGACATCATATTGTTTGTTTTTGTGTAAATAATGGCAGGATGTTTAAAGGGTACATGGTATAATATACTTTTCCAGGTTTTCAATTGTATATTTTGATTCTAAGAAAGAAATAGAATAAGAGCTGCAAGTTCCCATAGATGGAAAACATAATCTTGATACAAATATGCAACTTGATGGCTGGATGCAAAAGAACTTTTTTATATTCCCAAGGTTATATGAAATTTAATATTACATATGTGTAGTAATTTGAGTAACAACCCATATGTCAATTTGTAATTCTGCGTGTCATGGGAAACTGGATAGTCCACATATACTATTACTATCTACCCTTCCATTAGCACATCCTATCATTTATTTTATCTTTTCCACTATCTGTCGTTCGAAATATCCTATTGTACATGGCCGCCTCATTTATTTATGTAGCATTGTAGCTGTTCACATGCATATTCAGTGCCTAATTTCACTAAGATCTTCCTTTTTTTCACTCGCACAATTAATGTCACATCCCATCCAGAAATGGCTTGAAGGATGGAACCCGTAATTGCAAGCAAATGTCGAATTGTATAGCAATGTTTGGGTGAGAAATAAAAGTAATTTTATCTACAAAGGTATCCCTTTGTGTGAACATCGAATAAATAAATTGCTCGTCTAAAATATGTATACCATTTGGATCTTGTGAATTTCAGTGTGCCGATTGTATCCTCTATGTTAGCACATTTATGCTAATTTGCTTACAACCCTGTTTTGTTACGAAAAAATATATCATAGATTCACAAATGTACACTGCAAAACTATGTCGTAGTACAATTTTCACCCCTAGTCCATCAATTCCAGTCGGCGTATATTAATTGCTGGCATATTGCCATATTCACAGCTACACAAAAGCCATGATATATACTTATCTTTTTGTTTTAGATTGTCGTTGCTGACACTGATAAAATGTAGATGGTGTGTCATATTATACAGATTTTTTCGATAAAGGATGAATTTTATTGGCTCAAAATGGAGCATCAAGAGGATACAAACACTATGAGCACACACCCGGCCTCTGCATAGCTAAGATGCACACAGCCAACACCAACACACACAAACTCGCCGGCAACGGCAAAGTCGTATAAGACCGAAGCTATGCATAGGCGAAGTAAAAAAAGAAAAAGGAAGGCCCAAAGCGATCAGATCCACAGTTGGCAAACTATAGCAATGGCCATATCCGCACCAACCATCTTATGACATCACACGAACGACGAGACTCTTCAACAGCAACGCCTTCAGGAAGGTGACGACGCTTAAGCGCCGACGTCGCCAGATCCAACCACGAAGGCAGAATCAAGGTTTTCACCCTGAAGAAACAGCCTGAGCATGTCCGAGCATTGCCTTCAACAAGGTAACGACATAAAACAACATCGCCATTGCCAGGAACCAACATAGGTCATACCTAGGCTTTCGCCACAGAGCTCGAGACCGGTACACATAGCACCATCATCAAAGTCTTTCATGTGCTGTCACCACCACTTTCCGCTATCCCAGCAGCTACATGCGATGTGCGATCACCGCCGCTGCACAACCATTCCTCTACGTCAAGTCTTTACCCATAGTTTACATCTCATCACTGAAATCAACCACCGGATCTGGAGGGATAAATCCTCACGGAGATCTTTTAGTGACCCCAGCTGTCATGGAGCCGCAGGAGGGCGCTGCAACAGTCTACACGCACCACCACCCGGCCGACCGAGTCTAGATCACCGCCAACATGCCATCTAGATCTGAACAAGGGCTGCATTGGATGGATCAAATCTGACGAGCAGATGCCTTGCACGTGAGGTAGCCAACGCGTGAGCACGCACAATCATCTCCTGTAAGGCAGCCGCAGCTCGATCAGATCCGCGTGTCCCCATCCCGCTCAGGTTGATCCGGTGCCAACGCCTATGCCCATCAACCGGAGCACCAAAGCAGCACGGCAGCACAGCATCACGTTGGCACCACACAGATGGCACACCAGTTATGAAGGCCGAGCCACCAGTGCTTCCCCGGCGGCAACGCACACGCCCGAATTGGCGATGGACGTCTCCGCGTGAGTGGCACTGCCATCCGCGTCCACCGCGAGCTCTCCCTGCAACCTTCGGAGGCAGGGGCCACCGCCACCGTGTCGAGAGCAGCGGCAGCGGTGGCAAGTGGGCCGTTGAGCGGGGGTCCGGCCGGCGGCGCGCTAGGGTTCCCCCGAGTCGCTCCGTGAGCGACACGGGGGTCGGGCCTGGCTAACACGTGATATTATACAGATGGAGTAGTGAAAAATGTATATACCTAGCTATCACGTGCTAGTGCAGTAGTTGCTACTATGAGCCAAGTCTTCAATACGATCCAATACTTAGCTTCTTGCTAGAAGGCTGCATGCATGAGCAAGTTTGAACTCCGATACTGCTGATGTGCCGAGGGAGCCAAGTTGAATGCTACAGGCGACAGATGCGTGCTTGAGGACGTGCTCACGTACGAGATTCCTGATTTGTTTTTAGGTCAGCCAAGAGGACATATGGGAAGCAAGCTCTAGTCCATGCGATTCTGCTACCTGCCCATGAGATCTTTGGTCGTGATCCTTCCATGGCAACGTTTGATATCTCCACTCAGTGAAAGGTCCTATACCTCAACCTCCCCGCCTAGGAATCCTGGGCCGAGGCATTCTTGTATCCTCACATGTGAAATCGAATTGAAGCAGCGTGTCCTCGATTGTCGTGAAAGGCGCTGGAACCCTGCGTCCGAGGAATTCTCCTCGTCCCCATCTTTTTGCTGCCTGTTGTCGTGGAAGGCACTTGAATCGCACCGCAACATCCCTGCCCTGAAATTCTTGGCTAAAGTCCTAGTCATCAACCAATGCGTCTGCAGGGGCAACATATTTGGAGCTAAAAAGTAACAAATTCAAACAATACAAAATAGTACCACTACACTAGTACACTTATATATCTGTTCCGCATGGCTATTCCAAGGGCGAAGGTACAACCAATGTTACAATTGTTATTATCGATGGTTTACATTTATATTGGCGGCACAAGTGCCTTTTGGTCGTGTTGCAACATACAATCAAATTTCTTTGTAGTATTGTATGTGTTATATTGGAGAAAGTATTAACATCACCTTTTCAATTTAATATTGCTCAGCTTATCCTTATTGAGCTTGTACTACAGGATTCCTACAGGCCTACGACTATTTGGAAGTACTATATACCTTTCTGATTGATGAATATACTTGCTTCAAAATAATGAATTCAAAGAAATCCAAAGAAGTATAATTCTTCAAATTTGAGCATTGGTTCGTATCATAAGCAACCGAATGTTATAAACTTGCAGTGCAATATGCAATCAACCTGGTGATGTTGTTCCCGGGGATGTATGTCCCGGATAACCTGGTGATGAAACTATGCACTAAGTGATTAGGTAGAAATTGCACATCCTTTTTTATGAATTTTAGGTATGTTATAATGAAAATCAATATTTCAATAATAAATAAAGCATCATCAGTCACTGGATATTTGTTAATTGTTCATAATGGTCTCCCATAGGATTAGAATCCCTCTTCCAGCATTCACGCTCGGCAATATCCAATCATTGCCGTGACAATAACCATTGTTTAATAGAGTTTAAAAAACATTTGAAACCTTTTTGAGTCATAATGGTTAAAATATATTTATGCATGCCATGTATATATAGATCCTCCAACCAAAAAATAGAGAAGTAACCTTGGAAATACACGACGGACATTACCAAAAAAACACCTTGCTAGATAAATCACAAAGGGTGTATATGCCTGAAGAAGTTCAAAGACGCATCTGAAGTAAGTAAACCAAACAATATCACAACAATATTCCATAAGGAACACTCTCTTGTAAAGCCTAATCAGGTAGAGAAATCTTAGTGCCAGAAGGCATAATGGTCCCCTCACCCAGTGATGCATGAGAATCATGCAATACATCAAGTCAACATATTGGCTTTGAGACTCGTGATTCATCAGAAAAGAAATTGATTCATACAAAAGTAAATTCTGAAGCATCTAATGGCCCGCTTGGCCATTCATAAGGGAAAAAATGGAAAGTATATTGTAATACAGTGGTTACTAATTTCATGTAGTAATCCACAATTCTTAATCATGCTATGGGACAAAAAATATTGTACAACATTAATCATGGTGCACAACTTTTAATATTATGAGATATGACCTACTATATACTTCGTCAGTGCAGTCACTGAACCTTCCATGCAAGTGAAGTACATGCCAAAATCATGAGAATTTTAAATTGTAATACTATTGTTATCCAAGCATACTATATGAAAGTAATGGAAGTAACAGTCATTACGTGTGTATTTGTACTGGGGAACCTTGGGTTTCTACATTGGTTTGCCAAAATGATGCAATTTCTATTGCATTAGGATGAGAAATTCGAATGAGAATTTCAAAGATCTAGAAACGTAATGAGAGTCAAATCAACTATTGTCTCAAACATAGGTTGCGTCTCAAGTCGAACGTATGATAGTATACGCACTTTCACTGAACGGTAATGAGATCATACTGAAAAACCATGTAGATAAACTTGTTGGATCGATAAATAAGTATTGAACTGGCCATGAGCCCAAATATAAATTTTGGAGTTGATAACACATATGCAGGATTGTTTTCTTACATCTATTTCCTTCAAACAGAATGAGAAATATATGATGGACAATGGTACCATCTCTAAAAAAGATTTAGACCAACACAACATCGTTACATGGAAAAAAAATGCACAGGCATGAGGTCGGCACCACTTGCATGTAATATATTGATGACCCTGAATTTTATTCAGAAACTTCTATAGTGAGATAGAGACATACACAACTATAAGTCTATTGACCGGCACCAGGAGCATACACATATTAATTATTTTTATTGGCCATCACCATGCACCGTACCAGCAGGGTGTGTTGGCCCCCGCCTTCAGTGTTGTGTCATCTATGATCTGCCCATCTATGGCTTGGTAATTTGGAGAAGATATATGTAGGGCGGCAGTAAGGGGGGGCATAGGCCAGATCAGCGAAAGAGAAAACTTAAAGTGGCCTACCTGGCCTTCACATGGCCGAAGTGAGGTCGTCTGCTCGTCGTTCCTGGCCTTGAATTCTCAGTCGAGGGATTATCCAAGTTCCGGTCACAAGCCATCGAAGCGAGGCTCCTGTTGTGTGATGGCGGCGGCGAGCCGGCAAGGAGGACATGATGAACCGACATCGGCTTGTTGTTCCTGCCTTCCTGGCTTTGAATCTGTTCGTTGTTCCTGGCCTTGAATTCTCAGTTGAGGGATTCTCCAAGTTCTGGTCACAAGCCATCGAAGCAAGGCTGCTGTTGTGTGTCCGCACCTGATTTGATTACATTCATTTGCGGATCAACTGGCAATGCATAAAGCAGCTCCATATATTAACTGTCACCGAAGACTTGGGCAATTTGAGAAAATCAAGCATCTACACGACGCACCCGAGAGGCACAACCATGATCGTGTACTATGGGGTCTCCTCACTGCAATCAAAAGGAAGATATGCGCTAGCTATAGTATATGTACGTACGGGTGCCTTCCTCGATCAGCTGGCCATGTGGGTGCTGCAAGTCATCTTGGCCGAAGACGCAGATGTGCATGCATCAAATCTCTATTTACCTGAAACTAACGATGCGCATGAAGGATTAGCCCATCAATCTGAAACTTCTAATGTGCATGAAGGATTACCAATTAAATTATTGACATGATCTTCTGCCGCTGATGTTGAGTTGAGCTGTGTCCGTTTCCGGCCGGCCGCAAGAATCAAGCAAGCAAGCTACGTATACTTGCATGTACTTTTTGCTGGATACGTCCACTATGGTCAAAAGCACCGGCCTGCCGGTGAGGATTGAGTGGAGTATTATCGCAGACCAAGACCCTCGCCAGTGAGATCGCATCACGTACAATCTTGCATGGCTATAAAAGAAAGTCTATTAAAATTAACGGCTGCATGTTTCTATTTACTGTGGTAATTTCTAGTGTATTTATCTTTTTCTGGTTGACCCGTCAAATACTTTTTATATATAATAGGTGTTCGTATGAAGTGGCAGTGGGCAGATCCCAACCGTGAAATGGACGCCCCCTCCGCACCATCCCCCTTCCCCATGGATCTAGTGATGGTCTAACGTGGGAGTACTGGCCAGCAGGACTTTCGGAAGATCCATCATCAAGATTGTGACTTAAATACCGCTTCATGTCCGGGGTGAAAATCTTTGTTCTGCCCTTCATTGATCAGGGTCAGCAGCGCCGAATTTCCATCATTTCCTTGTTGAAGTGGTTGGTCTCGGCGTACAGGATGAAAATCCTCGTTCTAATCATCTTTGATCGGACGGGACAACAGCGGCGCGAGGACTTTATTTCTTCTTGAAGGTGTTGTTGCAAAAGAAGTAGGCTTTGTCATAGGTGTTACATTCATATCTTTGGAAATGTTTTTTTTGTAGTTTCTAATGTTCTCTATTTCTTTTGTGACTTTTGCTTTGGCATACCCTCCTTCAAAAGTTTGGACGAATCATAAAGTATACTAGCCTGTAGATCAAACGCATCGAATAGCTTGGTTTGGATACAAAATATAATATTATCCTTTTTGATTGAAGGGGTACCTTCTAATCTAAACGTTTAATCAGCATTGAAATCTTAAACTTTTCTAAAGGGGTATACCGAAGCAAAGTTCTTCCCCCGCTGATGTTTTTAGCTCTGTTGTCTTGCATAAACTTCAATTAACATGATTGTGTATATCACAATGATGCAAGCCAGTGATTTCAACTTCCTTTTCGAAAATCATGAGCGTACTGGTGTGGCTCACGTGAACCCTATGTCCAAAAAGCTTGAGAGACATCCTCACACTAGAATATGGTGCGTGCCAAACTTTACTGGTGGAGCTTTTCTAGACTTACGTGAAATTTTTATGTAAATACTCCCTCCATTTTAATTTACTTGCAAAAGTACTTGTGCACTTCAGCGGGAGAATACGTGTCATCCTCGAATGGTGTCTGCTTTTCAGGAATTAGAAATATATTAAATATAGGAATATATCTATAAATATCTCCAAAAATATTAATATATCATATCCGAGATAAAAAATGACCAGTGTTGACAAAAATCTTTGGAAATTTCAAAAACAAATTCTAGTCATGCATGCTTGCATATTTGCAATAGATGGATGAATCTACACACAAGTATGTTTATCAATTATCACTTGCACGTTAATAGATTGTGAACATTTTTGAATATACCAAACTCAAAATATATTTCAACATTGTAAATGGTATAGTTGACTCTGAATATCATAACACCAATAATTATATTTGCATGTATGTATGTATTGACTGAGAAAATAACAAAAATAACAGTAAAAGTAATAGTCCAGATATGTTTCTTGATGCATGCCAACTTGTGGGGAAATGTAATTGCCATAACGCTTGCATAACAACACGAGTTCTTTACTTATTTGGGTCCGTACTAACAATTAGAATGCATGGAAACTGAATAGCTACTACAAATAGGCGAAAAATATGAAGTAATTCGTAGGACCAGCATTCCAGTAATTATAAATATCTACGGTGATTATTTCATTGGTTTTCATCTATAAAGAACATGCCATGCTATGCTTACGTTGAGAAAGACCAGCAGACACGTAGTATGTCATATCACAGGAACGTGGACATAAAGAATATGTTGATTCTGATGTATGCTTTTGACTAGTTAATTATGTGACTTCAACATTCGTGAGCTTTCGTCATTGTCAACTTCCGGTGTTCATATGTGATGCAATATCCATTCCAATACTGTCAGCAGAGATATATATGTATTTATTTCAATGCAGAGCTGCAAAAAAAATATTTAAAAAAAGATATGCTATTTGCCGAGTTCAGAACTCGGCAAACAAACAATTTGCCAGTCGGCTGACAAACTGCATCGAGTGTGGAACTTGCAAACATACAATTTTCCAGTTGGTTGTTAGATTTTTGCCGAATTCATGTGGTAAAAAACTCGGTATATCCACATATGTTTGCCCAGTTTCGTTCATGACAAACTCAGCAAATTGTGGGACTGGGTAATGACGAAGTTCCACGCGGCATGCCCTTATTGGATGAAGACTGCTGAGTTGCAACCTCAGCAAACTGTTTGCGCGGTTTCTGTTTTTAAGAACTAGGCGAAGTTTGGCACTGAGTAATACCGCTGGACTACGCGGCGCGACCTAATTGGTTAGTAGTTTTCCAAGTGTGTAACTTGGCGAACAGAATGCACAGTTCTTCTGAATAATGAACCCGACAGATATTTTGTACTGGGCAATGTGTTCTGCCACGTGGATTATTTATATTGGTCAGGCTTCGCCGAGTTTAGCTGAGCAAAACTTGGTAAACAGTTGTACCACATGGCATCTCCGTTAACGTCCCGTCCAGTGTGACATTGTTTATATATTCACTGAGTTCTCGATAGAATGCACTCGGCGGTATTAATGATTGCTTGGCCCCGCCCAATCGAGTGCATTGCACCGAGTTTGACACTCGGTGAAGATTTAATATGGGCTCTGCCGAGTTTCTTTGAAACTCGGCATAAACGGCGGATCTAGTAGTGTATGGATGGCATTAACTGATGATTATGGTATGATGGGGAGTGACATAGCAAGAGAAAAGAAGCAGGCTTCATGTGCAACGCTGTTGAACTGACTGTCATGGAGAAGTCGCTTACTCTATCCTTTATTTTCTCCCCTGTTCTTTGCATGCATAATATCTGTGCACAATTATGAACCATCGTTCATGCATATGAATCAATTTCTTAGAATCTCCTTTTTGCGAACTAAAAGAATGTAGAGGTTTCAAAGTGGAAAATAAGCAAAAATATCGAGATTTGGTTTTCTTATGAATACCAGATCGATAAATGTTGCGTGAGCAATTAAGGTTTACTTCTTCTGATTTAAGGAAGCATGCAGTTGATAGGCCTATGTACTAACTACTTACCAGTTCTACGATTCACATAATTGATGCGCCGAGTCAACGTTCTATATGAAATTGCAGAACTGACACCCATAAACAATCAGTTAACTTATATGCATGGAATATTTGACATGAATGCTTCTATAATCTCCATGTCTTATTGTGCAGATCTGTTACTGTGGCATTCATGCTTACTAGACGAGATAAAAGGTTGGTGCATTGTTCTTAAGTGAAGTAAATCAAAGTGTTGCAGTAGGAGGAATATCATAAACTAAGAGCCTTTATTTGTTTAAAAATACTGATCAAGTTCAGTCGTTCGAGTTTCTACAGTATTGAGTACCAACTCTTATTTACAGTATCGACTCTTACTTACTAAACAAGGAGCACTCCCAGATTCTGCTATTTTCTGAAACCAGAAAAGAGAAACCAAAACGTATGGTTCTCCCAATTTAGGGTAAATTTAATCTTATATTCAGATATATCTGGTACTATATGTTTGTTGCAATTAGGTTACAGGAGCATGCCAAGCTCCATGATCTCACAACCCTTTAAATGTTTATATTCTCTATTCTAGGCCACATAATTTTTCTGAAGTAGATAGGCTAACATCTCTGTACAAATTGTTTCTTATCAAGTTCAGTTCTCCAGATCTTATAATTATCCACATCTTTGGAGAAACACTGAACTTCTTTTCTCACAAAATCCTTGGTTTTTCTTATGAGAAGTCGCTATATATCCTTACATTCTTTGAATTTTTATATGAAATATTAATGTATTACCCTGTTCTTATAGAAGCTAGAATGATTGTTCTCCATGTAAATATAAGCATCATTCATTTTGCAGTTTGATAACGTAATATATCACATATATGTTAGCTCACCATATGCTTTCTTTTTTTAGTTCTGGTAGTTCCCAGATAATGTTAACTTCATTAGCACAAATAAAACTCAAATGTAATGTTTCATGGACAATGTTACCTTCCAGAATTCACATACATTCTTCCTTTGTGGTTTTTACTCTTTGTGTCTTGAGCTCATGATCCAGAAGATATGAGTTAGGAGCTTTCCCTATCTTAAACATTTTTGAAAGGTATATGTAAGGTCAAATGATCTCCAAGCCCTCTGAATTCAAAATTAGGTTGCCACCTCTAATTGCAAGGAGAAGCAAGAGGCACAAACATTAATATAATGTTTAGTTTCCTCTCCGCTCCATCTTTTTTTAGACCACAATTCCATTTTCTTGATGTACAAGATTAAACCTGATGGTGCTCTCCTGAAAATTTTGTGTTTTACTATAAAGAGAACGCACGGAACATCAAGATGCATTTATATGAGTAGTTTATCTTGTGGGAGATAAGGACGAATGAGGGAAGGCCTTATCTGCGAATGTGGAGAGAGCTGCGGCTATCTTTTTGCAAAATTGTTATAGTTTTCTTCCTATCCATCAGATATAGATCGGAGGGCCTATATTGAAGGATGGCAAGCACACCATCATGACCAACTCCGTTTTTATAAGAGTAGAGATGATGCCCGACGAAGGAGTTAGTAGAAGCATAACCTATATGTATCGCTTTATATGCTTCTATTGTCGCACCATTGAATAGATGAAACACAATTTCTTTTTGACGGGAAAGCTTACTTTCTTAATCAAAGGACGGATATATCGCCTGCCAGCAAACTTACAATGAAATCAGGCGGGGCATCAATCCAACGAGATGGATTATTAGCACGTCCCCATCTAGCTAGCTCATGAGCTACATAATTTGACTCTCTAATACAATGCTCAATAGTAAACCTCCCGAAATCTACTAGATGACTACGACATTCATCAAGAACCGGCGCTGCCACCATAGAGTAACCTTCATTGAATTTAAGTGCAGCCACCACCGTGATATTACCCGATCTCACCACCAAGTTATTGCATCCTGTATCTCTTGCTAGCTTCAGTCCTTCAAGCAGAGCTGCCGCTTCTGTCGTGAACACATCAGCTACATGTTCTAATCTCGCCGTGGACGCCGACATGAAAGATCCCCGGTTATCACGGATGACAGCACCACAAGACCCGGCATAATCGCCCTCTGTGAATGAAGCATCGACATTAAGGACAAGTTGTCCTGCTAGGAACGTCGGCCACCTGTTGATCTTGGGTGTAGATTTAGCTTGTGCTCCGCGAATAAAATTAATCGCTAGGGCAACCACCGCCGGCGCTGTTCGTTCTGGAGTCAATATTTCTTCCCCTCGCACGAACTGTCTTCTTTGCCACCATAAGAATGAACAAACTGTTGATATAAGCTCTGGTAGCTCGACCAATCCAGAATATTGTCGCCGATAAGAATCATCACATAAAATGAACTCCAAGACTGCTGAACCTGCTCGATCAGTCAATGAAGCAAAGTTAATATCTGCTGCGATTCCCAAAGCTTCCCAAACTGCTTGTGCCCTTACACACTTAAACAACATCTGGGCTAAATCCTCAGCACCATCTGTACAGTATGGGCATTGGGACAAGTTTCCAACATGGCGATTCATAAGAGTACTCCGTCATGGGATGGCATTGTGCAAGCATCTCCAGATATAAATTTTAACTTCCGCTGTTACTCTCAAACTCCACAACTTCTTCCAAACTGGATGGGGCGCCATGGAGAAGCGGGCCAGACCGCTGTCATCTGTAGCATAATTCACTTCCCATTGCTTATAATAGGCAGAACGTACTGAAAAAACGCCGCTCCTCGTGAGATGCCATGCAACATAGCCATCTGTCTCCACACGGAATAATGGGATTTGTAGTATGCGTTCAGCATCAATGTAACATCTCATCCATTCTCCCGTGATTGGGTCAATTAACTCATTCACTTTAGTAAGTACTTGGTTCCCACTTAGTGTTAAAACTTTTTTGGAGGCACTGTTCGGGATCCAACAGTCATCCCATATATTAATCGTTTCTCCATTGCCTACTCTCCAAATGTAACCCTTCTTGAATGTTTGAATTCCAGACCAAATGCTTTGCCACACATAGGACGACCCCTTCTTCAGTGACAATTCAGAATATCTCCTGTAGGGTAGTACTTGGCTCTCAAAACTCGTGCACATAATGAACCAAAGTTCTCAATTAGTCTCCAACACTGCTTTGCCAACATTGCCAAGTTGAAGCTATGTATATCCCGGAATCCCATACCTCCTCTCTCCTTCGGAATACACATCTTCCACCATGGAAACCAATGCATCCTTCGTTGGTCCTCCTCCTCACCCACCAGTATTGCGACATTGCATCAGTGATTCCCTTGCAAATTTTCTTCGTGAATTTAAATACGCCCATCGCATAAGTTGGGATGGCTTGGGCCACCGCTTTCAGCAAAACCTCTTTGCCTCCGAATGAGAGAGTTCTCTCTTTCCATCCATTCACCATTGATTGAATTCTTTCTATTATGTGTTTAAAACAATCAACACGGTCCACCCCTATCATGGATGGTAGACCCAAATATTGGTAAATATAGTTGTTGTTGATCTCTTCTTGGAAAAAGGAAGAAAAGTATTGTCAGATAAGCAGGCATGGATCGGTTGGTGGTGATCATGATGGCTTCCTAGATATTCTTACTCCCCCGACTCCCTGGAATGCCAACTCAATTTTCCACCAGACTGGAAGCAACAAAATATTGATATCATCAATATTTTTCTTGCGTATGGTCTGACCATCTCTATTGTTTTGCTGACAGCTGCATGTGACTGTACTTGTTGCGCACATGTACGTACTATAGATGAGTCGGCTGCCCTACTCTACTCTGCTGAGTATATTCCTTCAACATGTTAATCGTAATTTGCAAATAAATGTCACCTTGAATTTGGCCCTATATAGTGAATGAGAAAAGTCAATTAGTCACCTTTCATCCTGCTATGTGGTGGAGGATACGTGACCCATATGTTTATTTGTAATGTGTTATGCCTGTACTTATTTGGAAAGACTTCTCTAACTTGTTTTAGTGTGCTCTTGGTACTAACTTCTGTTAAGCTTCCAAGTTCAAAAATAAAACTTCTAATAAGCACCCAGAAAAATGCATTATGCTTTTTCTTCGCCGCAAAAAGTGGGTGTTGTGGGATCCTGAAGTATATCAAGCAAACGAGGCGATTGCACCATGTCTCAAAATCAACAATATTGGATCACTTTATTCATTGTCGTGTATTGACTGAGATTGTCATCGAAATTCATTCGAGCTGAACATGGTACAACCTGAAATGTAGCACAAGAGGACTTTCATAGGATGGATCTCCTCTAAAGAGGAGAATTAATTAAATGTTGTGATGAAATGTTTCTATTATTGTAGCAGTCACCCTGTTGTTTAGTGAAAGTTGGATAGTTCAGTGGCGATTCACCTTTTCTTCTTCACATGGCTCTAGGCTGGCAAAATAGGTTTTAAATGTTCTGCGACAAAGTGTTTTTTAAGAAAATTTGTAACTGAAGTGGCATGATTCATGTTGTATTTGTCTTCAGAAAGGGTTGTATTACTACATCTGAGTACATTGGTGCATCTTTATGCGATATTTCCGCTGAAAAATGAAACATTATGGTTTAATTTCAGTATTTTCTGATACCACTATATATGCTACTCCCTCTGTTTCTAAATATAAGACTTTTTAGAGATTTCAATACGGACTACATATGGATGTATATAGACATATTTTATAGTGTAGATTCAGTCATTTTGCTTTGTATGTAGTCCATATTGAAACCTCTAAAAGGCTTATATTTAGGAACGGGGGGAGTAGATCATAAGACACTCGCGTAAGTTTCTAATCTTCATTGACTAGGTAAAATGTTATTTGACAACCAAAGATTTCAGGCTTTTAGCTGTTGGGGAACGTAGTAATTTCAAAAAAAATCTATGCACGCGCAAGATTATGGTGATGCATAGCAACGAGAGGGGAGAGTGTCGTCCACGTACCCTCGTAGACCGTAAGCGGAAGCGTTATGAGAATGCAGTTGATGTAGTCATACGTCTTCACGATCTGACCGATCCAAGTACCGAACGCACGACACCTCCGAGTTCAGCACACGTTTAGCTCAGTGACGTCCCACGAACTCCGATCCATTAATAGGACCGCTGACTTGCCAGAGGAGAAGATGCATTTAACCCAGCAAAGCCACCTATCATCAAAGCCCATGTGTTCCATAATCGTAAGCATTGCATCATGTTCAATCGTGTCAAATGCTTTGGCGAAATCCAGCTTTAGGAGGATGATCTTTTCTTTGGAGGTTTGGCACTAGTGGATATACTTGAACGCCCAAGCCAAACAGTCATGTATTGACCGGCCTCTAAGGAAGCCATATTGATTTCAGTGGACAATTTTGAGTATTTGTTTCTGGAGTCAGTTTGCAAGTAGTTTGGTAAGAATCTTGAGACAACAATTGAGCAATGTGATGGGTCTGAAATCCGAGACTGTTTCCGGGGACCGAACTTTAGGAATGAGTGTAATAAACCCCTCATTAATACTCTCAATATTGAGTCCCCCTCATAGAACTGATTGCAATGCTCATAAAAGTCCTCCTTAATAATATGCCAGCATTTTTTGATGAAGATACCAGAGAATCCATCGGACCTGGTGCACGATCGGCCGACATTTCCTTGATGACAACATCAATCTCCTCGTTGGTGAAGGGAACAGTAAGTTGATCCAGTCCCTCCACTTTTTTGATGATGTTTTGCAGGTTATATTTCATTTGGAACTCTCCTGACTTGCCCAATCTCTCTTTAAATGTTTGGTATATGACAACCTCCTTGCTGGCGTGGTCCTCTACCACCGCACCATCTGATATTTTTAGTGTTGGTATTGTGTTCCGCCTGTATCTCTCTGAGGCCAAGGCTTTCAGAAATTTAGGGTTTTCATCACCAAATTTGACCCATCGAATAGTGCATCTCTTTCGCCAATATTGTCGTTGGTAGCTCAGTAGACGTAGGAGATGTTTCTTCAGAATTTTCCTAAAATTTTGCTCTGGAGTGGTAAGGGTTCTAAGGTTTTCAAGAGTATCAAGGTTGGCCAACGCAAGATTTGAGTTCTCAATTGCCACTGACAATTAAGAGATTCGTTTGCTCCAATGTTTTAATTCATATCGTAGGGCCTTGAACTTTCTGGCTAGTAACGTGGAGGCATCGGTGTTATTCTTAAATGTCCTTGGCCAGACAGATTGCACCAATTCAAAAAATCCAGGGTGTTCTGTCCAATATAATTCAAACCTGAAAATTTTACTGCGAGGAATGGAGGTTTCAATTTTGACAACACACGGGATATGATCTGAAACTGGTTTTCCTAAGGGCATGATAATAGTGTTTGGGTAAGAAGTTATCCAGTTGTTGGAAGTAGGGAACCAGTCCAATTGCTCGAGGAGTAGGTCAATCTGCATGTTGCTCCATGTGTAGGCCCAGCCTTTAATTGGCAACTCAATTAACTGTTGAGAGCGTATGATGTCATTGAAAGCTATCATGTCATTCGGATTACCTCCAGGTTTGTTTCTGTTGTCGGGGCCACAGATGTAATTAAAATCTCCCAGTAGAAGCCAATCTTCATTAGATGGTATATTAAGATTATGAAGCCACTCAGTGTAAGTCACTCTGGAATCACCTTGACATGGGCCATATATATTTACTAGTGTCCATTCCTGGGGGACTGTGTGGAGTGGAATTTAATGGCCAATGCAAAATCTTCCTCCATGATCACTGTACCAGTAAAGATGGCACTGTTCCAAATGGTGATGATGCCTCCCGATGCACCATGAGATGTGATGTATGCAAATTTATCAAATCTCTTCGGGCAGCAAGACTTATGAACATATTATCAATGGTAGGTTTTTCCGTTTCTTGCAGAAAAATTATAGCGCAACCACTGGAAGAGATAGCATTAGAGAGAGCCAAAAGCATAGGTTCAGAGATTAAGCCCCATACATTCCAGCATAAAATATTCCAATTCAACATAAACGACATGATAAGCTATAGCAAAATATGGAAGCAGTGGTGCAGGGGCTTTCAGATACTTCAAGCGTGAGACAGACCGTCTTCAGGTTTCGCCATGAGAGCTTCATCGGTAACTTCTTCTGGCGGAATGGCACATTTGTTGACTCCAATGTGTTGCAGCACCTGGACGAGAGTGGGTGGAGGGATGCAGTCCCCCTGTTTGACGAACGGGTCGGCTAGATCCACTTGATCAGCAGCAGCAATTGGTACAATTCGGGGCTTAACTTTGGATATTTTGGACTTAGTATCTGAAACAGAGGGTATCTTGAAGCCATCATATTTGTTGGATCGATTGCTTCGACGAACCTCAACCACAGAGGCAGGAGCTTTGGCTTTCCCCTTCCTAGACACTGAAGTGACCGAGCTCATAGTTGTAGCTTGAGAAGCAGTCAGAGCACAATCATTAGAGGGAACATAAGGGTGTTGAGAAAGCACTGCATCATCGTGTACTGTCAGGCTCGGATCATCAGAACTGACTAAGGGGGGCATATTGTTGCTAGGGATGATTGCATCCACAGACGTTGCTTGATTGGGCTCATCCATAATTTCAGTAATTACTACACTGGAAGTATGAGCCCTGGATACATGGTCAGTGTCCACAAGTGGTAAAAGCTCTTCAGTCCCAGGGGACAGGGACCAAGAAGTACATCTGGGGATCAGACCAGTGCAGGAGACTGAATCAACAGAGTGTTGGACAATTTTGGAAGCTGACAAAACAGAGAATTGTCCATTTGTTTCAGCAATACTTACACTGAACTGTCACGAAAACCAAACCCTAAACTCCATGGGCCATAAGCTGCAATGACGGGCTTGATAGCAGCTATGAGATAAGTGTTCAGCCGCAACATGGGCACACAGTCACTCAGAAGTAGAGAGGCATATGTGTCCTCACTGGATAGCATGGAGAATTGCATACCAGCATTGGATAAAGTGAGAGACAATTCCATGATGTTTACCTCTTGTATAGCAGGCTCTGGTCCATGAACAGAGTCACTGGACTGAGGTGCATCCGTAGACATAACACCAATTGCAGTACCACTGGCAGAAAGAAGTTGGTTGAAAATATTCAGAGGAACCACAACATATCCATCGGACAGTGTAGCACTGGAGTTCAAGCTGCTGAAGATGGAGATTGAGTCATTCCAGGCAGCAGCTGGGCTATCTTGCAGATTGTTGGGGGGAGGGACACCATGGTGCACCTGCAGGCCTTTGCCAGCAAGCCAGGCTTGGAAGTTAAACACTGCAGGACAGTGTGTGCGGTGGGGAAGGGGGGCAGACCCCCCACTGTGGTTGGAAATGAACCTCTGCATCTTGTTCCTGTTCAGCATTGTCATTACCTGGTTGCTCATTTGCATTGGCAGCCACATTTTGGGCAATCCAATTGTGAAGTTGCATTTGATATATATGTTCAGCAGTTAGGTTGTCACCATGCAGGGGATGAGGAATTCCATCCTCTGGTGGTGGATCCTCGATAGCTGGCGGCACATCTGGAATGTGGGCATTCCAATCGCTGGTACCCAGCATAGTTACGGCCACAGTCCAGCTCTGGCGGGCGCCCCCAAGCTGACGCATAACCAGACTCTTAGGAACAAACTTGAGATGGATCACTCTGACCTTCAAAAACACAAATCTACGGTCCCCTCTAGGATTATGCCATTCAACCAACTGACCGAACTTATCAACAGATTTATGCATATAGTGGTTTGTCTGATAGTCATATAGGAAACCAATGTAATACAACCAGGTCTCCGACCCAAAAGAAATGACCCGCATATTCAAAGCAGCATCATGTGGAACAAAAGAAATCACAACATGCTCATCAAACTCATCTTCATCAAGCTCAAACGTGGTGCCAACTACTGCATCTCTAGTGACCGTATGGGAGAATCCAAAGATACCAACACCAGGTGGGTGGTCGCCTACTTTTGTGGGGAAAAACTCTGATTCATGGACCAAACCTTCAATGATGTGACGGAGAGCCGCCTTACGGTGAAAGCGGATGACCCTGTTTGCTTCTGCAATGGCGAGGAAGTCATGGCGCAGCGGATGGATCGGGCCGATCACCATGTCGTCGCGCACCCTTCGATCAGGCGACCCAAGCTCAACGGTCATGCCCGGCGGGAGGTAGGGGATGACATTGATCGGAAAGTTGGCCATTGTTGTGGTGTTCTGCAAAGGAACAGAGGATGGTGTGGAGGTCGAGGCGGAATGTGGAGCGGCGACCTTTGGGAGAGACTTGGGGACCCAACGCCACCCCTTTCTCTCGCGACGGGTATAGCAGGATGAAGCCACGTGTCCGCCAAGTCCACAGTTGTTACATCGAAGGGTTTCGGTCAGCCGAGGCATTCCCAAGCCAAGGTTGGTAGGTGCGGTAAATGGTAATGGTAAATCAGTTTGCTGATTCTATGGCTCTATATGATTTGCCTGGTATTTTTTCTTGCCCAAATTATCAACCTTGACCGGGGCTGATTTGTGGCAATGTAAAGAGAGAGCATTTGTTTCCAAAGAGGCAAAAGATTCCTTAGTAGAGGAAATCAACCAAATATCGCGATTACTTTCCAAAGAGCCATATGAACCTACCGAGAATTATCCAAAATTCCATGTATTCCTGAGGGAGCAGAGGACTGATGGGCCTGACTGAGTTTGGGCCTCCAATAGTAATGATCGGCCTTGTAATCAGAACAATTTGTAGAGGTGTGGCCCAATAAGGTGCAAATGCTACAATGAAGAGCTCCTGGACAGCAGAAAGTGTAGTGTCTGTGGGAGCCACAAGTATAACATGCTGGGCCGTAGTTGGGCTTCGTGACTGGACACACATCTGGTTTGGTGCGTTGGAGTTTTCAGTGCGAAGCACCGTGTCACATGTACAAGTTGTGCTCTCACAAGTGATGCAATACATACCAGGCGCAAGAATCTGCCAGGTGTCCCTTGGCCATGCACGAGGCACATAAGTTTAATCTCCTGTAAATATAATCCTGTGGGGGACATTTGTTAGTTTCCAGACGGTGGCAATGTGTTGCTCCAAGTGACCGACGCGTCGAAAATCCAGAATATGCAACATAATGAAATTAGGGATAGATTGCCAAGTGTCCCACTTGTACTGACAGCCTTCAAATTTTGCATTATGTGCCATAACTCTGCCACAATAAATAGATGGAAGGCTACCAAAAGTTATGTCGGCCATTAATGTTGATGAACCCTGCTCCGTGGATGGCGCCTTACCAAAAGAATATGAAATTGTCCCACTTACAGAAAAGTCCTTCGCCGACAATGAGGTTGATTCCGGCGCGGCCACCATGGTCAATGGCCAAATAAGATCAAACTTTTGGCGTTCCTCAAGTGCACTATTATAATTAGCATGTCCATTGGCAAGGAAGGAGAGGTTTGATTTTATCGCAATCGGGGAACGAGAAGCAACCTCAGGGCTATGAACATCAGAGTGCCAAACATTGTCCAAACACCTTGATCGAGTGTAACCAGGGCGATAGAGTTGAAAATGACAAACAAAGTCCGGCCAAACTCGATCCTTGAGGCCATAGATATAATGTCCCACACGATTGGACGCAATAGAAAAGTGAAAAGATCGACCCTCAATATGTTGCACATTTAGACCCGAAGGTAGACCTCCGATGCAGCATTGTAGAGCAATGGCCACTGATTCTTCAGACAAAGAGAAGGAGGCCGACGAAAAGTACACAACCAAGAAAAACTCCTTGGTCGGTCCATCGGGGGAGAAATGAACAGAAGATCCAAAACGTCGACGCACCTGAGCCGCGACCGCAAGGCCAGGCGAGAAGTCCCAATGTAGAAGGCCCTCCATGAATTCCTAGATCAAGGTGCTCCATGGTTTGGTGGTGGTAGAGGAGAGTTGGAGGAGGAGGTGCTCCATTCCATGGTTTGGTCTAACAACTCTGGTGCGGTGGTGTTGTTGTTCATGGAGTTGCTCTCATGAAAACGTAACACTGTAAGTTGCATGGCAATATATCTCAAAAATGCTATAATAGGTAGGTATGGTTGCTGTTTTGAGAAAGATATAAGTAGGCTTACGTGTGATAGAGCGTATCATATCACGCGGTTTGGATGCACCGACAAATTTTACACCAACACTCGAGGTGAAAAATGGTAATGCACAGGTCAGTGCAGCTATTGGAAGAAACACGGGACAACGGCATTGCAGCCCGACGGGACGACGCTGCGACGGCCCGTTGTTTGATTGGTGGAGGAGCATGGTATACTTAACAACAATCTTCATGAAATTCTGCATAGACACGCCTTGCGGTTGATCAGACCATACAACGTGCATCAGGCGACCGGATATGGCAAGAGCTTGCAACCGAGCAGAACACGAGATGTGCAGGGAGACTAAACTAGATGCATGCAATCACACCAGCAGCCTCCACCCGCAGGCTATGCAGCATGTACGAGCTAACGGAGCTGAGCAGCTCAGCATCTGCAAGTACGGCGAGGGAGGATCAAGACTTCGCTCGTTGTTGGAGGGCGCCCCCATGGTGAGGGAGATAAGTCGCTTGACATTGATAGCTCACGCGACCCTCATGTAGCAGGAGGCGGTGGTGCGACGGGAGCTTGTGTGACCGCGGCGTGTGAGAGGAGACTCCACGTGGTGCAGGGGCTAACTGGTTCTTCATCGGCAGCGTGCAAGACTGGAAGTCGCAAGGTTTTCCCCCTTTCGAACTACTTGTTCATGTGGTTCTCTCCTTCACTTGAGTATCGGTGTAGCCATGTGTGTTGCTTCCATTGTCCGGGAGATGATTCAACGGGGAGGTGTGGAGAAGACGTGGGGAGAGCAAGGGGGATTGGTACACAAGAGAAAATTTTCACCATCAAATTTGTTGGGTAGTTCGGCCGTGTACTGGGAATTGTAGAAAGGATTGAGAGGCAATTATGGACACTGTGTTTGAATCACTGGGGCATTTTTCGTAGGCAATAGTAGATAGACAATTATGATTATCAGTTTGTTTCGGAATTGTTGAATTGGGACATAGCAGTATCCTGCATCAATTTATCCTGAATGTTGTCTCAAAGTTGAATGCACTCTAGGTGTTTTTGCAGACACATATACTCAGTTGGCCTGCAATGTAGTCTAGTCGCACACGCATTCATGTTTAGTTGGTAGGACTAGTTGCACACACATATGCTCAGTTGGCCTGCAATGTAGTCTAGTTACACACACACATTGATGATTAACTGACAGGATTGGTTGCACACACATATTCTCAATTGGCATGCAATGTATTCTAGTTTGACATGCATTGATGTTTAGTTGACAATACTAGTTGCACACACATATGCTCAGTTGGCCTGCAATGTAGTCTAGTTGCACACACAGTTTAGTTGGCAGGACTAGTTGCACACACACATATGCTTAGTTGGCCTGCAATGTAGTCTAGTTGCACACACATTGATGTTTAGTTGGCAGGACTAGTTGCACACACATATGATAAGTTGGAATGGCATGAGGATGTAGAGCTATTGTCGGGCGCTATGATAGGATGCAGAGGAGGCGATGGGAGGATGGAAAGTTGCTGCAGCGCGTGGCGATGACAGTGAGGAACCACACGCGGCAACAACGGTTGCTCGGGGCTGCTGCAGGAGTAAGTCATAGTGGGTGGGCGATGTTCCATTTTTGTGTTTGCACGGGATTCCGGCGAAGTGCTAGTTGTCAGGGGATTGACTGCATTGCATAAGTTGTCCAATTTTAGATGTTTTTTAGACAGCTCCGGTGAAGTTGCACGCAGAGGAGTACATAGTTGGCTAGTCAGGTTCTTTAGTTGCACAGGAACCTTCAGGTAGTCGACTACACTGCACAAAGCATGTTCAGTATGGGGTGTATTTTTGGCACATACATGTATGCTCTGTTGGCTTGCATTACTGTCAAATTGCACACACTGTTTTTGTAGTAGCATACCACACGGATGCTCAGTTGGTTTGCTTTCATTGTTAACTGAATAATCAATGAAATTTTGGCGATTATATGATATGCCTGCTGCCAATGATGATTTTTTGCATTTTGTTTTATGCTACATGATTTGGTTCTCGTTTTTCATGGCTATAACTAAATTCCTCTAGTGATCGTTGTTAAATTATGTAGAAGTTGCATACCAGAGGTTGTTTATGGGTAATTCACACAAGCCATTGCCAATATTTCAATTTCTTTTTCGAATTTTTCTGTACATGATTTTGTATCAGTAGTAGGCTTGCATAACTAGTGCTTGAAACAGCAGGGCATCTGTAAGAGAGAGGCATGACATCCAATTTCAGTTTCCGCAGTTTATCCAATTTGGTCATTTTGTAGTACTAGTGGCCATTGTAGCATCCCTACCTGGTTAAGAGTATGAGGAAGTTGCACAATACGGCCATACTTAGTTGGCAGTTTAATTATCTTGTTTTTTCATAGTCACATTTTTTGTTGGCATCTCTAGCAGTTGTAGTTGCACATGAACCTCATAGTAGTTGGCTCCATATATCATGCAAGTTTCTTTCATACACGAAACTGATTCAAGTTGGCACCCCTACAGTTCGTAGTTGCACATGAACCTTAAGTAGTTGGCATCCATATAAGGCATAGTTGCACATGAACCTGATATCAGTTGTCATCTTTTAAAATTCACTATTTCAATTAGACAGACCTAAAAAATTTCTTTTCTTAATTATTTCAATTAGAGGTGTGTGTAAGTAATTTTCCCCATCCAACCAATGTCATGGAATAGCAATCTAATCGCCACAGTCATTAAGATGGACTTGAAGGGGCATGGTGTGTTTGTCAAGCTACAAGTGAGTAGACCTTTTTGCTCCCCTTCTTTTGTTTTTGAATACATCTCCTTTTTTAACTGGCACATGTTTGTTTTGGCAGTTTTACAACTAGGCATACCAGTCTGGCACAACAACCCATGGTAGTTGCATAGAGGCTTATACATTTTTCTCTCAAAGGTAGTGGAAGAGCGAACAAACAAACAAATCAGCATGAGTTTGAAATAAACAAATCAAATTTTGGCAGCACCTTTTTTTTATCAAACTAAACATCCAAATAAATTCTCTCAGTTGCACACATGGGTCTAATTAGTTGCATAGACGCACCCACAGATTGCACAAATAAAACACATGATGTTTTTTTGCTGTTGTATTACATTTCTTCTTCTTCTTCCATATTCAAGCTTTTCACACAAGTTCTATTCCAGCTGGCACACAATAGACACAAATCTGAAAGTATATTTATTCAAGTCAAACATCCAAACTAGTTAAGTCAGTTGCACAATTCTTTTTTAAGTTGCACAGAAGAAAGCCATAAGTTGCACACCACAAATCTATCTAGTTCCAATATGTTGTCAGGTTTGCCGCTACATACATTTTTTATGTTTTTCCGTAGTTCCACATAGGGTATTCTGCCAATTTTGACCGAGATGACATACAACATGGGGTCCCATGTTTTCTCATGAAGTTTTTTGTTTTTTCATGCATCAACGATCTTACAAGCAGTAACACATCTTATTTTTGTTTTGTTTTTGTCTAGCAACCAGGAGCTGGATGGATGAGCTTCTAACAAACAATTTTTGCACAGAGGAAGTGATCACCAATAAGCAATCTCCTACTTTGTCCTTTTAAGTTTTTTAGCCATTGTTTGCCTTTTGAACTAAAATATTACTGTATTATAGATATATCTAGTAGACTAGGTGCAACAAACTAGAACATATGGCCTATATATGTTACATTTTCTTCTTTTTTACAGCAGGATGCTCATTGGTTTCCTCTGTGTGTGTGTGTGTGTTGCACAATATGAAACAAAAGTTGGCTGGGTTACCTGAACTAGTTGGTCGCAACCAAAAAAAAAAGTCACACAATATGAAATTCTATGTTTGTGTTCCCGGGGTTTTATGTGTGTTTTTCCACAAGTTTGGCTGAACCATTTGTGGGGCAGTTGCAGTCAACATGAAGATGAATTGGAGAAGTTGAATTCAAGATGAAGAAGAAGAGGAACATGTCACCTTGGTTCCTCCTTTTTTCAAGTTGAAGATCTACAGCACCCTGGTAATTCCCACTACCTTCCTTCTCTCTCCCTCCCCCCCCCCTCTCAAAAACTACATAGATCATATCTTCTTGGTCTTCACCTTGACAAATCTTCCCTGGCAGCTTCTGAGATAGGGAAGGCTCCCACGGCGTGTTCGTAGTTGCTTCTTTTGAGGGTAAGAAGATGGTGGGCGAAGCAGCAGGAGATGGGTTGGTGTGTGTGGGTGATTGGTGAGACCAGGAACGAGGAGGAGAAAAGGTGGGGGCAGAATCACGTGAGTTCAGTAGTGGAGTGGGGTGTTGGGGACCTGGTGTTTTCTGTGCGGTGGGGGTTGTCTTGTCCCTTTTTCCTTTTTAGGATTGAGTGGGGACAGAAAGTTATCATATTTAGTATATATTATATTTATTATACTACTACTTTTAAAAAACGTAGCGTTCCCTCTCCCGTTTACGTCCACCCATTCGTCCATCCCCTCGCACCTCTCCAGAGATTTTCTTTCCTCCCGGGCTCCTCCCCATCAATCATTGGGAATAATTTGGCAATCAATCTCTTATTTGGTAATACATACGGAATTAATTCAGGGCAATCACGGGCAGCAATCAACTTTCCTTATCAGCATCGCTCGCGCACCAGCACAGCGAGAAATCACCATTATTGCTGCTGAAATTTCCTGCTCCCCTTCCCAAAATCTCTCGGGACGTCCTCCCTACTTCCATCTACCCATACAGATGAAAAAGCCAGCCGATTTATCCTCCCCTCTCTTTCCATCCAGATCACGACCCCCCTCTTCCCATCTCCCCTTCCCATCTCACCATTGTCCGACACCGCTGCTTTGGGGCACCATCCATCGCCGCAGCAGCGAGCGCCACGCCCTCTGCAGATGTCGGGCCAGCTGCTGCCGTTTCTCAGGCCACATACTACTACGGCCGCGGTGCAGGTGTCCGTTGGTTGCAGGTCAGGGCCCTCTAGATCGGGAACCAATAGTACTGGATGGATGTGAACTACGCTTACAATTGCTTGCGCACCGGCAAGGCAGCAAGGTATGCATGTGCCTCATCCTCTCCCATGGATTTCAACATGTCGTTTTCTATAACAAGTTGATGCAGTGTAGCAGAAACATCATATTTTAGACACAGTCTGATCTATGTACCTTGTCTAGTTTTTCCTTGGGAAACCGTCCATTCTGCGATCATGAGCATACAATGTTGAACATTTATTAGTACTATGTTTATATAACATTGCAGTTTTGTTCCAGAATGTGACCTGAACGCACTTCCAAGTTCCCGACCATCATCTCATATAGCCTCCTCCAATCAGATGGATAGCAATGCAACTTCGTCCAAGAATTGTCGTATTTGTTGACCGTTGAATACCCAAGACTAATGCAGGTACAGGAAGCATGCGAACCCCAGATCCTATCGTCAGTAAGCAAACATATTTGAGCACATAGTTCTTTTGTAAATTCAGATCATACTATTTATTGATCTCTAAGCTCTATAATAATGTTATCCTTATTATATTTTTTTGTGCAGACATAGGATGACAAAGAAATGGGTTTGCATGATATTTATTTTTATACGAAACATCATTGTCTATTTTTACCTTAAACGTCTAAAAAAAGCAGAGTTGTGAAAACTCTTAGAGTCCGGTATTTACGAACTACAGTACTACAACTACCTATTTATGCATGATAAAATCTGTAAAGCTGTTCCAAAATAACACTAACATGTAAAAAAATAATTCTAAAATCATCCGGCAAAGTATGCAGCAAACTGCTTGCTTTATGATCTGATGAAACTCAGGAGTTATCATGGTTCAGGTAGAAATCTACTAAAACCATCACCCCTAAGGTGAGGATCCTTGGAATCTCCATTGTAGTCGATGGAGCCAGTGACAAAGTCGTGATCTTCTTCGCCAAGGATAGTCACAATGAAGGAAAGGGATTGTAACAATGCAATTATTGAAGAGCACTTGTTTTACTTAATCTTCGATAATATTTAGTGGTTTCGCTTCCAATATAGAAAAACAGAAATCAATTGTATGTTTCCAACCATGTCTAATCTACTACTTTTTGCAGAACAGATCCAAGGTAGCAAAAAGAGAGACCACAACATATGGTGGTCGTGGGACGAGTATTTAGATTTGTAGAAATGCATGGGCAATAATGTTGTATTTGATGACACATGTGCTTCTGGTATATGCATTATGATATGTATCATGTGAATAGTGTTCGGCCACTAGTAGAAAATAGGGCTTTGGTCCAGGCAGGGCAAGCCCATTAATCTCGGTTCACACACGAACCGGGACCAATGGGGGCATAGGTCCTGGTTCATGAGGCCAGGGGGCGGGCCGGGCCTCGGGGGCCATTGGTCCGGGTTCGTCTGAGACCATTGGTCCTCGTTCACCATTAGTCCCGGTTGGTGTCTGGGACCGGGACCAAAGGTGTTTTTTTCCAAACAAAACTATAATATTCTACAATAGAAAAAACAATCAACTAAAAAGCTTTAATAAAACTCTAATAGGAAAAGGAATCAACTAAAAAGAATCAATAAAAAATAAAATTTATGCAACTTAAATTAGATAAAATTTATGCAACTAAAATGAAAACCTTTGTAACAGATGAGTTTTCGTCCCAAACCCTGATACTTCGAAAGAGATTGTCCGTTTTGTGCACGAAGTGCATCTAGTTTTTGCCGTAACCCTCTCAACTTTTTATCACATGCTATGTGGGTGAAATGATGATACCATGCCAAGTTTTAACCTTTTCAGAGTTCATTTGAAGTGCTTTTGAATTTCAGGGTCATATAGCTCAAAAAAATCAGTAAATACATGAAAAATAACAAATAAAGTCAGAAAGGGTTGAAAATTGATGATGTGCCTTTGAATGGTGCATTTTGAACACACAAAATTCTGCAGTTCAAATAAGTTTTAAAAAATAAAATCCCTTTGTAACTGATGAGTTTTCTTCAGAAATCCTGATACTTCGAAAGAGATTGTCCGTTTTGTACACGAAGTGCATCCAGATTTTGCCGTAACCCTCTCAACTTTTTAGCACATGCTATGTGGGTGAAATGATGATACCATGCCAACTTTCAACCTCTTCAGAGTTCATCTGAAGTGCTTTTGATTTTCAGGGTCATTTAGCTCAAATGATGAACTAATATGAAAAAGAATGATTTGGAAAACTTTTATGAAACTCTAATAAAAAATAATAAACTAAAAGAATGAACTACAAACTTTAATGAAACTCTAATAGAAAAAAGAATGAACTAGAAAACTTTAATGAAACTCTAATAGAAAAAGTATTATTGAAACTGAAATTATATAAAATTTATGCAACTAAAATTATCAAAGTATTTGCTGCTCAAAACATTATAAGCAATTTTTCATAAAATAAATAAATAAGCAAAAATAAAATAAGTAGAAACAAAATAAACTTTAATAAATAAGTAGAAACAAAACAAATTAAAATAAACCTTAATAAAATAAAATAAAATAAATAAAAACAGCAACAGAAAAAAAGAAAACAAAAAATTGGGAAAAAATAAAAAATGCCACCTACTGGGCCACCACGGCCTGAATACGATTAGGAACCCAGCTAGTTGGGCCAGGATTTAGGCCCGCAGAAGGCCCAGCAGACCCACAGGCATAGCAGTATGAGATTAGGCCCACAGGCCTGCAATTCAAAGGAGATCGAGAGAGACGGCAGGGCGGCGCTTATAAACAGGTGCGGCAGCTCCTCAGCTAGCGAGGTGGGACTAAACATCCCACCGCACCGCGGCTTTGGCAGGCGCAGGCCATTGGTCTCGGTTGGTGCCATGAACCGGGACCAATCCCCCCCTTTGGTCCCGGTTTGTGGCACCAATCGGGACTAAAGGGGGGCATTGGTCCCGGTTGGTGGCACCAACCGGGACCAAAGGTCTCTGTTTTCCACCCTTTGGGCTGCTGAAAAGAGACCTTTGATCGCGGTTGGTGGCACCAACCGGGACTAAAGGGCGGCATTGGTCCCGGTTGCTGCCACGAACAGGGACCAATGCTTCATGTATATATAGCAACCACATAGAAAATTTCAGTTTCCGTCTAGCAGTTGCCCCCGACGACGCGCGCGTAAGACCTCCTCGACGCCGCCAGGCTGCCGGACGCCGTCGCCCCCGCCCCGGAGCCCACGCCGATGTCGTCCGACGCCTGCCGCCCACGCCGACGCCATTCACCGCCCGCGCCGTCGCCGTCCGCCGCCCACGCCGTCGCCGTCGCCGTCGCTCGTGCCCCTGCCCCCGGCCCGCGCGCACCCGCACGCCGTCGCAGTCGCCTGCCCCCACCGACGCCCTCGCCGGCCGGCCCCGCTGTGATCCGCCGTTGCCCCGGCTCTCTTTTTTCATTTTTTTCCATATATGTATTTTTTACTAAATTTTCTATTTGAACATTTCTTTTAAAAAAACTAAGCAATACTACTTTTTTTTGAACATTCTATGATATAGGTTAGTGCATTAGATGTTAGGTTAGTGTGCATTTTAGATTAGTTGAATTAGATGTTTTTAGTAAGTGTTTAATAGAATTAGTTAGAAAAATAATAGAACTAGTTAAACTAGTTTATTTTGAGTAAGTAATACTTTATTTTATTTATAGTAAGTGCTTAGTAGTTAAACTAGTTGATTTAATAAAACTACTTTATTTTACTATAGAAGTAGTTTATTTTTAGTAAGTACTACTTTATTTTATTTATAGTAAGTGCTTAGTAGTTGAACTAGTTGATTTAATAAAACTATTTTATTTTACTATAGAAGTAGTTTATTTTTAGTTAAAAAAATTAATAGAACTAGTTTATTTTTTTAGTTAAAGCAACTATTCCCGCATCGACGTCGACGATGTCTATCCCGCATCCTCGTCATCGACTCGGTGGAGGAGGCCTGCTTGATTAGAGGGGCCATGTCCGGGACTGGGCTCCGCCGGGCTGGTATTGGGAGGTGCTATCTTCCGGGGGGCGTAGCTCGGTGAGGAGCCAGCCCGTCGTTGACCCGAACCTTGTTTGGTGGCGGTCGCGTGGGCCGGTGACGGTGCCGAAGCTTTCGGACACCGCGGAGGTGGTACGTCACCGTGTCAGCGAGGAGGACGAGCACGTCCGTCGCTACATGGTTGCGTTGGAGGGCAGGTTCGACGATACCTGACAGGTTCTTTAGGGATCTCACTGCAGCTATGATCCTATGATGGTTCCTTCTGTTTGGGTGTCAACCGCCCGCGCCAATACCCATCAGGCGCTATGGTTCTAGCTGTATTAGCCATGCTATATGTATGATACTATTCAAGGTGTATTAGTGATAATATTCGACGATGTACGAACGCAAGAGATGATGTAGTTTTGCTTATTGAATGCATGCTAATTTGAATACTAATTTATTTTACGATTTGGTTTTGCTTATTCAATTCTCAAATTGAAAAACTACTCCTACTTTGAATGCTAAAATTAAACGCTCGATATGTCCTTTTTAGACATAATTAAACGACATTTCGGGTTGATTTTAAGTCTGTCGAGGCTCCACCATATATGAGAGAGGACGAAGAAGCCCGGCTGTTGTCGTGGGGGTCATTTCTCCTTCTTCTCCTGGTGCTAGACCTTTGTTACGCACTAGGGGAAGAAGGAGTAACGACCATCACCGACGGTCGCAAATGTCAGAGAGGAATCAGTGAGGGAGAGTCTCCACCATATAGACTCGGCAGACCGATAGTCAACCCGTGATGAATAATAATGATCTATTTTAATTTTTATAGCACATATATTGAATTGTACAAGTTTAATCTTTGAATTATGAACGTAGGAAATGTCATCATCGGACAACGAAAGTCTCCCGGGGGAGTGCAGCTGGTGCAACGGCGACCAAGGTCTGTGCGGCAGGCCTCACCTGGACGAAGATTGTCGCTTCACCATTAAGCTTCAGGAGACCTTCGATGTTGAAACGATACACAACGACAAAAAGTGTTTTTTCCGTAATTAAGCATGACTTCAACTATTTCAACGTGTAATTTTCATCTTTTACAATTCGAGTAGCTTATCTCATGCCATGCAAGACGCTATGTCTGGGAGAGGATGGATTTTGAAGACCATTAAAATTTCGAAACAAAGAAAATTCACCTAAGGACCCATCATGATGTGGATTTGAAGTAAATCTATATAATTCTGAGAGCGTAACCCATTTTGGTTGCAAAAATTAGGAAGCACTTTGCAAGATGTATGGTTTTTATGAGGGTATGCTTGTTACCATGGATCTTGGTGATCCTGACATCGACCAAGACAATATGGACATTTGGGTCCTTGTTGATACACTTCCAATTCTACCGCTATGTGAGTTTCTCAAACATAGTTATTAACTAATTTATATTGTTCATTTTCAAAATAGTTGACAGCTTATTTTGATTGACAACTTATTTTCATTGTTCAAACAATGTGCGGAACATGATAGACAAAACCTACTACACCGATAGCTCTGAGTTAACTTATCAGGAGAAAAATCATCTGGTCGCATTTTGTACTGATCTTGAGAATTACAATATCTATAATAAAACTCCTCCACATTATGGTCAATACGTGCCACTAGTGCACGTGTTGAACTACGGTAACATCCATGGAGATGCCATGGTAAGATTTTTTACTATTACGACATCTGTGCATCTTTTGCATAAATTCTTTTAAAACTTAACTACATTGCTAACTACGAAGTTATTACTATGTTTTTCAACAGAAAATCCCGGATGATTGTGTGCCTCATCTGATGTATCAGAATGGTCGCCTTGATGTTTTGAACATACAGTCAGGTCGTCCTACGAATCTCACATGTCCATATCGGATTTCTAAAAGAAGTGGAGGCCTGAAAATCACAGAATGGAAAAAATGTATGGGCAGTCGTAAGGAGGTACTTGGAAGCAAAAGGAAGCGAAGCGCAAGAATTGGAGACAGGATGATCTCCATTCTCCATAATGGAGAGTCAGGGCCTATATTTTTTTATGCTATTTTACCTTAAAGAGGGTATTTAGGTCCTACCTAATACTGATGATCATGTGCTAAGAACAATTAAGTTGAGTTGGTTCGATGACTATGAGGATGATGATCGTATGACTTGTTATTAATAATGAGTAGAAGTTGTATGATGATGATTAGTAGGACTTGTTATTATGATGAAGCATGATGCGAGCATGAAGAGTTTTTATATATCAATGGGAGAAATGAACATGGATTGGATTGAAGTGAAGGCAACATATGGTGCATGTTGAAAGTAGTACTAATGCAAACTTGATCAAGTTAGGATATTAGTATTATTTTCGACATGCACCACACATGATGCCTTCACTACAATCTAAGCCATGTTTAGGCATAGTAGTAGCATTGGTAAACCAATCACGGAGATAAGAGAGAACACTTCTCTCTATTAGCTAGCTAACATCCTAAATTAACCCCCTAAACCACCCTCATTCAAAAAAACCAAAAATCTCAGCTCCTGCCAGCTACTGACGCGTGGATGCCTTTTGGTCCCGGTTGGTGCTATCAACCGGGACCAAAGGCCCTCCTGCCTGGGCTCGCCGCAGCGGCCACGTGGAGACCCATCTGTCCCGGTTGATGTAAGAACCGGGACTAAAGGTATAGGCTTTAGTACCAACCCTTTAGCCCAGTTCTCCAACCGGGACAAATGGGCCCTACGAACCGAAACAAAAGGCCCTTTTTCTACTAGTGAGCGGTGAGCAACAAAGTGACAAGGGAGATTATATTATGTCTTCTCCTGCTTTGGTGTGTTTCTCAAAGTACACTAGCAATGTACGTAAAAAACACAAATGGACTACTGCAGAGTGGAGCGGAATAATACGAAAGCGTTGATAGTAAAGGAGAGGAAGACAGAAAAACCACAACATGTGCTTGAATGGTCAGCTATACATATTTTGTACCCATAGCAAACAGGAAACTGTGTGATATGCATTAGTTTAAACAAGTAAATATCTTTGAAACTTGATTTTTTTTAACTCCCGTGGCAACCACAGGCAATCACCTAGTTATAGACGACGAACGGTAGTGGGTGACACAAACCGATTTTAGATCGCAAAACCAAAAAAGATCACTGATCAATCGTTCCACGAGGAGAGAAAAAAACGGATTTGAAAAAAAGACTCTTTAGGCCAGCCGGTCAACACAGCCGGCGGACAATGCCTGGATACAGGCGGCGCGGCCCTGGTGGCGATCATGGAGATCGGCTGCCCCGGAGACGACGCGGCGGGGAAGCAGCGGCCGCTAGGGTTTGGATCAAGATTAGGCTAGAGCATGCATTTCTACAGTGAAGATAGAGCGCCCGCATCACCAGCTCAGATGTCGCCTGCGTACGGCGTGCCCCAGTAGCTCGAGACAAGATGCACCTGCTGATCCGTCCAACCACATCTATCCCCCGTCAATGTGTGGCATTTTCAGCAACGTGACGTCTTTTCTTCTGTGGACCTGCTTTTGTTCGTTTAGCATGTTCGTTTGGACCTTGCATATGATGACGAGCAACGGAAAAAATGGCTCAGCTGAGTCATACGTAGAAGCCTAATAGGGGGCAGCAGCTGTAAATTAAGGCTGCAGTCCGTACGTGGATATGGTCCGCACCATCGAGCTCTGGCCGGTCGCCATTAATTTTGACAAATAAAGGAAAAAACATATGGCTCAGATGAGTCGGAGGCTGCCTGGAGATTCAGGAGTAGCATGACAAGTGTGCATGCATATAGGACTGGCGGCCTGCAGCTAGCCCGGCCGCAAAATCTCGTCAAGATCCCACTTGCAGCTACTATGGGAGGACACCTTAATTGCATACTGACATATGTCGGACGTTTTAATCTTTTTTATAAAAGGAATACGACGGGGGTCCGTACAACCATAGCTAATGTGCAAAGATTTGAGTATACAATGGCGAACATCTGAATTACGATGGTTGATAGCTATGACAAGTAATGCTACATCTACAAAAAATAAATAGCATAAAACATGTGTGACGTATGTGCATGTCAGTCAAGTTAACATCCTGTTAGAATACAACTTACCAAGAGAGGTTTACGGCTGACAAGTCGAGACAATTGCTTGCCAGTAGTGTTTTCTTGTGGTACCACTCATTGTGGACCACTTGATGCTGCAATCAGACATGTCGTTGTCCTTTTTATGACGGACCGGATGGAACACCCAAAAGCATAATCTAGTAAAATGTTCTTTCAAGGAAATAACATAAAACAAGCCATAATTCCGGTGAGTCTTGTTCTTGCCCTCGAACATGTTCAACCCCGACAAATGAACCATGTTTACTTGCTGAACATAAAGCAACACGAGTAAGTGTGGTTATGCCAAATGAAGTGATCCATGAGGTTAAGAAATCTGGTACGGAAGGACTTGTCCTTAAGCTTGATTGTGAGAAAGCATATGACCGAGTTAGTTGGGAATTTCTATTTGAGATTCTGTGCTCGAGAGGTTTATGTACAAAATGGATCAATTCGATTAGAAAAACTATTATTGTTAGGATCAATGACACCAATGGCCCCTACTTTGTAGGTGGAAAGGCCTCAAACAGGGCCATCCATCAACCCCCCTGCTTTTTAACTTAGTTGCAATGTTTTTTCAAAAATATTGTTTAAAGCTGCTAGGCATGGCATTATTTCTGGGCTGGCGACAATCTCCTATGCCTGGAAAATTCTATAAAAAAGACTAGAAATTTGAAGTGGATTCTTTCCTGCTTTGAAAACCTTTCTGGAATGAGAATTAATTTTCATAAAAGTGATCTTCTTAGCAATAACATCGAGGAAGGTGTGGCAAAAATCTTTTGCGTAACTTCTTTGCTGTCAGTTGGGGTCTTTTTCCATCAATTACCTAAGGGTGTGTTTGGTTCGGGAACGAAGTGTAATGGAATGGTATGGTTCCATTCCAGTGTAATGGGTCGGCTCCGTCTTTGTGTTTGGTATGGATAAATCGAAGGAACGGAATGATTACGTTTTGGTGTTTGGTTTGAAGAATGGAATGGAATGGATTTGTAAGTCGTCATCCATCCATCCATGCAACAATGCTCGATAAACATTGAGTTCGATTTCTGAACAGGGGTGTGAGCATCAACAAATCAGACTCGAGCAATTTTTGTTTGACCAGCAACGAAACAAATCCATCTATCCATGCGACGAAAAAGAGTGTAGGTACACCAATCGGACTCAAAGCACAAGATAAACAGCAGCTAGAAGAAATGTACGACAGTTGAACATGGCGTCCGGCTGGATGTGAGGCTTGGCTTTGGCGTCCCCACGCGCAACCACAGCTTCTGGCGGCGCTTGCTCACGCGGTCAATGGACGGCGCCTAGATCAAGCGCGGCAGCGCAACTCTCCCGGCGTGCGTCGCCGCTGTTGCCCAGCTTCAAGATCTTCTCGCAGCCGCTGTTGCCCAGAGGAGAGGGAGGCTGTGCTTTGGAGGTGGACGAGACGACGAGGGCCGGCGGCGCAGACCAGAGGAGGGGAGAGGCCGGTGGCGTAGATTGATGGAGGGGAGAGATGAGGGAGAGGAGCCTGCACGAGAGAGGATAAGGCTGCGGGAGCGCGAGGAAAGAGAACGGCTCCGCGTCGTCCGCCCAATTTGGAGGTCTCACCCGGTTCCGGATCTGGGCCGAATATTCTGTCCGTGGGAACCAGGTGGTGACCGTTCCACCTGCCTACTGAACGCGAGAACGAGGCCCGCGAACGGGTTGGACCCATGCCATTCCAGTCCATGACTGCAACCAAACACACCCTAAGTGTGTAGACCCTTTTAAACTACGATGAGCTACGGAGGGAGGACTTGCAACCTATCATCGATAGGATTATAAAATTATTCTCTGGTTGGATGGGGAGGACTCTGTCCTGCCGGGGTAAATTAATTTTGTTGTGTGCTTGCATTATCAGTATTCCTGGTTATCTTATGGCCATTGTTAAGTTCCCCAAGTGTTATATCAATGCAATGGACTCCCAAATGGCTCATTTCTTTTGGGGAAATAAGGGGGACAACCATAAGTACCACCTAGGCTAACTGGAGTTTCGTATCCTGAAAGAACAAATTTGGTGATCTGGGTGTTCCAAATATTAGACATTTTAATAGGGCTCTTCTAGCCTCTTTGGGGAGAAGATACTTTGACAGTGAAGGGAGGGATTGGAAAACTCTGATTGATCACAAATAGATTATTGATAAACCTAATGTTTTGTGGGCTAAAGTTGGAGTTGGATCTCGTTTTTGGAAAGGAATTACATGGGCTATAAATGCCTCTAATGATTTTGATAAATGGAAGGTGGAAAATGGTGAGAAAATAACTTTCTAGCATGACACATGGTTTGGAGATTGCTCCCTTAAAGTAAAATATTGGGCTTTGTTCGAAATACGTGATCAACCTCTCTGTTCCCTTGCTCAAGTCTGGGATGGCATGAACCTGAAACTAAATTTTAGGAGATGTGTAGATCAGTCTGGGAGGGACTTGTGGTTGCAATTGTTGAGTGAGGTCTATAAAGTGGCATTAACAGAGCATTCAGATGAACCCATTTGGTTGCTGGAACCAAATGGCAGATACCTTGTTAAGTCCTTTTATCATAAAATTAAATCGGGAGGTGTGGTTTCTACCATTGGTGACTGTCTTTTGAAAGTCATCTGCCTCAATATATTCCTATCTTTCTATGGCTAGCTGTCCTACCAAAGTCCTAACTAGAAATAACTTCTCTAAGAGGAGACATGTAGATGCTATTACTTGCTTTCTTTTGTAATGAACCTGAGAATGTGAAACATCTTTTCTTTGAATGCACCGTGGCGTCACATGTTTGGGGTTTCATTGACGAAGCTTTTCAAATTACTGCTCCTATTTCGTTCCATGATATTATTGCCATTTGGCGATTGAATAAAAGTAAACCTGTGCTATGTATGGTTATGGCAGCCTCTTTATGGAGTTTGTGGACTCTAAGAAATGATTTCTGCTTTCAGGAAAGAACCTAGAAGGGCATGCGTTGCGTCTTTGCAAAACTAAGCGGGTTCCTTCATCAATGGAGCGTACTCTGCAAGGACACTCAAGTTGTGCTCCTCCGAAGTGCCTTCTTTTGTTGGACAAGCAGTAAGGGGAGCTACATAGAATTTCTTGGGGATGACACAGAGCTCAGGTGGGCGCGACTCCTGGGAGATGTGTGATATATAGCTCTTCTTAGGGCCTATTCACCCCTCTTAGGAGTTCTATCCTCCTTGACATGTAATATATCTAGAAAAAGTGTGGAGAGACGTTGTTTAGTTGGACATCTATTTTTTTTAGAAAAGGAGGACGACCTCCGGCCTCTGCATCTGGGCGATGCATACGGCCATTTTATTAATTATTGACACAAGACCATACAGAGTCATACAACAATAAGTCTAAAGCCACCAAAACAAGCAACAACTGTCGCTATCCCTATCCAGTTGATTTAGGGGCGCTGAAAGTCTGGGCCTAATACCAAACAGACCACACAGCCAAACCTAAACATCTAAAGACTTGAGGTCCCACCCAGGACGCCTGCCTGGTATAGGCACCCACCAGTCCGGTGTGCTTCTCAACCAGGACCGCTGCCGGGTATGAGGCCGCCGCAGCCGCCTGCCACCAATCCATCTTCAGAGCTGTACTGCTGCACCGACCTTGCCAGGCCTATCTGCCATCAACTCCACCATGATGCCAGACAGCTTCCACCTCCTGCACGAGTCCATCTCCGCGCATCAGACGCCGAGTCTCCACAGCGCCACGCCGCCGAGATCCGCCACCATCAATGTGTAAGATGAAGCACCGCTCCACCAAAGTCGCCGTCCTCTAGTCCCTCGAGCCCGTGTGCACCTCCAAGAATGACGCCCCCAGGGAAGAAACGACACCAGAGAGCCGCCGTCATCCGATCTAGTGATCTAGGGTTTCCCCCGGAGGTAGCAGAGAGTGGCCTTGAACTTCTCCACGACGATGCCTTCAGGAAGGGAACGACGCAGACAGCGTCGCCATCGCCGGCCTTGGCAATCGCCAATAGCAGGTTTTCACCCGGATCTGATCGAAGACCTCCATCCCTCGTGCACGGGTCGCCGCCATCCTTGCCGGGATCTAGATGATCCCACTGCTAGATCTCAGCAAGGAAAAGCCCCCCACCGAGACCCGCCGGCCGAGCAGGGGAAGCAGAGACCGCGCCCGCAGGATCAGATCCGCGATGGATCCATATCCGCGCCGCCGCCCCGGAATCAGCCCCGCGCGCAACCGCCACCGCCTGCCGAGGCTTGCTGCCGCGTGCCCCGCGCCCCGCCACCGCTCGCCGAGGCCTGCCACCTCGCGCCAAACTGCAAGCGCCGCAGGACACCGCCGCCTGTCGCCTAGATCCGCCGCCCGTGGAGGAAGGGGAGTCGGGAGAGGGAGTCCCCCCGCCGCCGCCGTCTGCCACGCGGGTTTCAGCCGGCGGCGTCACCCAGCGGCGGCGCGAGGAGGGGAGAAGGAGAGGACGGCGGCGGCCCTAGGGTTGGAGAGCCCCCGAGTCGCCCAGGGCGGGGGCGACGCGAGGGACGCGAGGGGGTCCTCTAATCTAAAAAAATGTGGGAGAATTTCACTTCCCTGGCCTCTCGTAAAAATGGGGGTAGAATTTCACTTCCCCGGCCTCTGCACCAACTAGGGATTCATACGGCCATTTTAGTATGAGTACCAAGATAAACATGGTCCTCGGAATTTTTTTTAAATGAGTATCAAGATATTTTTTGATGGGTAGTTTCACCACACACCAAACTTGATCCTCAATAAATGGGGGGAAATCCCTGTGCATTGCCTGTCAATTCTAGGAATTGAACTCGGGTCCTTATGCTGCACAACCGTTAGTTGGACATCTATTTGGTTGGCTGCCATTTAGTTAATCTCTTGCCTGATCAATTCTGACAGGTCGTATGCCGTGAACCATGTTGCTTCACTCTATAAAAGTGGACGGGGGAGGGGGGGCTTTCATTCAAGAAAGAAAGCAACACGGTTATCAATTTAAGATGAATTTTTCTAACACTTTATTGCAACAGGGAGGCAAAATAGCACAAGAGAGAGTATGTCCAACAGTTTGGTTGTGGTGTTAGCTCCTTTCTTTTAAAATATCTTGGCATTGCAACTCACTCTGGGAGACTATGTAATAGGGTAGGTTTTCAATTTTCAAAACAAAACAATTTCGGACCTCATTGAGATTTCAAATTTTAATTTGTTTTAATGAATATTAACCTAATTGAAATTTCTTTTGAAATTAGTTTGAATCTGGCTCGGAATTTCGGAGTCGAAAATGTTTCAGGCCCCACGTTCATTTTTAACCCTAAATAGACACTTGAAATACATAGAAGTTCATAAATAACTCTAGTGTCTTAAAGGGATAGATGTTCATTTTTTTTCGTACGGAAGCTAGCTAGTACTCCCTCTGATCCATATATTACTAGTTGTTCACATGGATATATCTAGACATATTTCAGTGATATATCCGTTTGAGCAACAAATAATATGGATAGGAGGGACTATTACTTATCGACACGGTGTTGACCAATGTCTTTATTTCACAATGTTTTCTAAATGCCCCTAAAGTAATCATTTCTGAGAATAGACCCAGATTTTTCTGGCAACGTCATTACCCGCCACGGTCATATAATCTGACGAATTGCGAAATTTAGTGTCAAATCCAAGGACAAGGATGGTCTTGACCTTAAAAACAAATATCCAGTTAACTATAAGAGCGATGATATGAATCCAACGCATACACAGCAGGAACTTTGAAACAAATGGTTATATAGCTAACTATAACGTACCTAGCGGCTAGCACCGGAAATAAAGGGTGTGGACCAAGGATACTGGCAGAGTTTGATCGATCAGCCGACCGGTTACAGCCGGAGAGCCAAGTCGAGCTCGTGGTCGCGCTCCGACGAGCTCCTGCCGCGCATGTGCGCCACAGAGCCTGCTGCAGGCTTCCCGGAGATCTGAGCAGTGGTGGCAGCCCTCCCCGCCTTCCAAGAGTGCGCCGTGGCAGCAGCGGTCTCCCGGAGGCGCTTGGCGACGGCGCGCTCTTGCTTGTGCGCGTTTTGGTGGCCACCGTGCGCTTGCGCGGTGCGGAACTTTTGGTCGCAGTAGACGCATGGGAACTTGGGAAGAAGCGGGGGAGGGGCGGGGCCGTCGTCACGCACACAGCAAAGCCCAGAGTGAGCTCGAGGCTGAGCTCCTCCTGGGCGCTACTCTCTACTTGCTCCATTGTTATCGTATATGACTGTATGGATGAGATGAGCTAGTTAAGTTGATCCAAATCTTGAGACCTTCCATCACTATGGCGACTTTTCCTCTCCTGAAACCTACCAGAGGCGATTTCCTCGTCTCCCCGGAAAATCACCGTTGGGCAATCCCTGAAAATAGGTTCCCTACGAAATCCAATCCCGAATCCCCCCTCTACAATCCTACCCAACCAGTTCCCACTTCCTTGGCCAGAATCAAAAGCCGCATCAGAGACACCGCCAATACAGTCGAAAGGTTAAAGACTCAGATCGTGGCTTTGAGAGTTCAATTGGAAAACGTAAGAGCCATTCTTCCTACATTCAATCTCTCTGTTGATGAGAGGAGTGAGCCGCCTGATCCGGGACGTGGGCAATCAACAGAACAAAGAACTAACTCCCGCTTTAAGGGGCATGAAGAGCAATACAGATCATGGGGGGCGTTTCTGCCTAAGGAGATGGAAAGGCCCCCATTTACAGGGAGTAATTCGGAGCATAAAGAAGGTATTAACAAGGCCATGGAAGGTTTGCTATTTAGAGAGAGCTTTGTTCTGCAGATTCCATCCTCAGTCTCCCGTGTTCAGTCCTCTGTTCCCCACTTGCACACAAGGTGTTTGTTGTTTTGCCCGAGGGCAGCGATGGAAGCCCACCAAAAAAAGGGCCTCGAGGTGGCGTCAAGGTCGGCTGCTGCGGGAGGGAACATTGCGCAGGGGTCGGGTTCGGCGGCTGGAGGCTCGGACGACCTGCTCGTCGACCACGTCCTCTCCACCGGGGTCCAGCGGCCGGGGAAGGAGATAGCCAAGGCTGTGGGGGGTCCTGAGAAGAAAACCTTGGTCATCAACATGACCGGGGCTCGAAAGGCGGTGCAGGCACGCTTCCTGGCGGTCGGACTTTTCCTGTCCGTATTGCTTGTGAATTCCAGGCAAATTGCTCGATCATATGAAGAAAGTCTGGAAGGTGCGTGGTGAGCTGGGTGACCATGAACTGGTCGCGATGGAAGGGCAAAAATTTGTTCTTGAATTCTCCGAGGATGGTGATCGGCAACACGTCATCAATGGAGGCCCGTGGCAGTACAGGGGAGATGTGTTCCTGGTCGTCGGCCTCGAGAACGGAGTTGATCCTACAAAGGTAATATTTACTCATTTGCCGATGTGGGTTCAATTTAGAAGCATCCCCTTCTACCTCCTCACAAAGGAGCTTGCTCGCAGCCTGGGTGACCAGGTTGGCCCAGTGTTGATGATCGACCATCATGCGAGAGGCAACATCTGTGACAAGTTTCTCAGAGTGAGGGTACTACTGCCCTTGTACTTCGCACTGCAAAAGGAAATCACGCTAGCCGATGAGATCACAGATGAAGAGGTGACAGTCTTCTTGCGGTATGAGAGATTACCAAATTTCTGTTTATTTTGCGGATACATAGTCCATATGGAAGCAAGGTGTGATTTACCAATTGCAGAGAGGAAGATGAGGTACAGTAAGGAGCTCGGTGTGCTACCGGTCCACTTTGATGACCCCCGTGCTTGGTTCCTGCCTGAGAAAATGGGACAAGCGCGGGGTTCTCAGTCTTCAACTCTCTTGTGGCGTGCCTCCAAGCCTTCTAGCCAAGACATGGTGTTGTCAGCTGTGGAGCAAATGCGTGATGTGGTTGCTCGCCTTTCAGTGGGCGATGAGATGGAAACCGATGCAAGTCGGAAGGATCAGCAGGAAGAAGCACCGGTTGACATTGGTGCAGAGGCAACACCTAACAAGGGCATGGCGAGCCTGGTGGAGGACAATACGGATGTTGCAAATGCTAGTGAATCTACAACAACACCGAAGACCCCTCACCCGCCACCTGGGCCTGATGATGCGTCAATTGACACCAACCTTAAGCAAGTGCGGGATACCATTGAGGGTGCGGTGATTGACCCCAAGGTGGTCACTGCGGCTGTTTCTGGAGGGGATCCCCCACCTTTCATCAACACCAGCGGCCCCTCTCTTCCTGTTGTTGGCAGCCAGAAATCAAACAACATAGCTCATACTGATCCGGATGAAAACGGGGAGCAGGGTGTTGTTACCAAACCGCTGCAGGAGGACTTAAAGATAGGTAATGATGTTGAGAAGAATCCCTTTGAAAGTGCCAAGGACAAACAGTCAGCCATTGAAAATACCACACCAAGCAATGTCATCACCAAGGCCGGAGGTAAAGGTACTGGTGGGTCAGGAGTAACTAAAATAGGTCGTAGGGGTTGTGATTGCTCTGAGTCCTTTGTACATGTAACTGAAAGTAGAGCAGGAAAGATTGTGAAATCCGCTCTAGGCAAAAGGCAGGATAGAGCTATAGATGGAGAGAAAACTAAGAGTGAGGATATCTTAAGAAAAATTGTAAGCAGAAAGAAGTCATGTAGTGGTCAGGAGGAGAAGCAAGGAATGGATCAGCAAGGGGGAAAGGCGGCAACCGATCCTGGGGCCATCTGTACTCTGACGGGCGCAACTGGCGACGCCCGTCAGAAGCCATGAGTCTCCTTAGCTGGAACTGCCGGGGTCTGGGGCAACCCCGGACAGTTCAGGAGCTCGTGTGCTTGGTGCACACTCATCGCCCAAAGATTGTCTTCTTATCCGAGACGCGGCAATGTGAAGAGAAGGTGAAAGGAATCAAGTGGAGACTGGGTCTGAAGCACTGCCTTTCTCATGATGATAAGGGTAAGGGTGCGGGCATTGCCTTGTACTGGGATGAGTCAGTAAAAATAAAATGTTTGTCGTACGGACCGCGGTACTTTGATGTGTTGGTTACTGATGATCCTCATGGCCCTTCGTGGCGAGGTACTTTTGTCTATGGTGAACCGAGAGCTCAGGATAGACACTTTATGTTGTCCTTGCTGAGGAGAATTAGGCCAAATGCAAGTGAACCGTGGCTGATGATTGGCGACTTCAATGAGACGATGTGGTAATCTGAGCATTTCTCCACTTCTAAAAGATCGGAAGGCCAAATGGATAGGTTCCGAAGTGTTCTCAATTTCTGTAATTTACATGATCTAGGTTTCAGAGGCAGACCATGGACTTATGACAACAAAAAGCAAGGAGCTAGAAATGTGAAGGCAAGGATTGACCGGGCTGTTGCATCTCCATGTTGGCAGGATATCTTCACACAAGCTACTGTTACTCATATTACCACCCAACGATCTAATCACTTTCCACTTTTGTTGAATTATATGGGTCAAGATAATTCTGACAGGGGGCCAAGGCTTTTCAGGTATGAGTACATGTGGGAGAGGGACCCCTCCCTGGCTGTTGAAATTAAAAATGCTTGGAATAATAGTGATGCTCTAGGTTTGGGTCTCGAGGGCGTGTCAAAGAAACTGAAAAAGGTGGAGCAGGAGTTATATGGTTGGAGTAGGAGAACGTTCAGATCTGTCCGGTTCAAAGTCCAGAAGCTAAGGAAACAGCTAGATAAATTATGGGATTTGGCTCCCTCAAATCAGCGGGATGAGTTGATCCAGAGATGCTCAAAGGAATTAGACGAATATCTTTACAGGGAAGAGATGCTTTGGCGACAACGGTCCCGTGTCAATACTATCAGAGAGGGAGAACAAAACACCAAATATTTCCAACGAAAAGCCACTTGGCAACAGAAGAAAAATAAGATTAGCAAGCTTAAAGATGGTGAGGGGAATTGGATTCAAGAAAAGAATCAGATCGCAAAATTGGCTATAGATTTTTTTCAAAAAACTGTATGAAGCTGATGATAGTATTGAACCGGATGTTTTGCTAAACCTTTTTGATGCAAAAGTAACACAGAACATTAATGAGTCTCTCTGCCGGGATTTTACTGACCTGGAGATCAGTGATGCTTTGTTCCAAATAGGTCCTCTAAAGTCCCCTGGCAGTGTCGGTTTTCCGGCTAGATTCTTCCAAAGAAACTGGGCCGAGCTGAAAAAAGATGTTATTGATGCGGTTAAAAGTTTCTTTGCAAATGGCATTATGCCGGAGGGCATAAATAATACAGTGGTTGTCCTCATTCCAAAAGGTAATTCCCCAGAGAAGCTTCAGGATTTCCGTCCAATAAGTCTCTGCAACGTAATCTACAAAATCATATCAAAGTGCTTGGTAAATCGGCTTAGACCTTTCCTCCATGAGCTTATCTCTGAAACTCAAAGTGCTTTCATCCCTGGTAGATTGATATCAGACAATGCATCAAATAGCTTTTGAATGTTTTTATAAGATCCAGCAGAGGAAGAATGTGAAAGACAATCATTGTGCTTACAAACTGGACCTCACTAAGGCTTATGACCGTGTTGAGTGGAATTACCTTGAGGGTGTCTTGGTGAAATATGGATTTTGTCAGAAATGCATCTCTTGGGTCATGAACTGCGTCCGTTCGGTCAGATATGCAATTAAATTGAATGGGGAAGTGTTGGAACCATTTTATCCTTCGAGGGGGCTTCGTCAGGGAGACCCCTTAAGCCCGTATCTTTTTCTGTTTGTTGCTGAAGGTTTATCCCGCGCACTTGAAGCAGAATGCAATGCGTCGAACATTACTCCCCTGAAGGTTGCAAAAGAAGCTCCAGGAATTTCACATTTGTTGTTTGCTGATGATAGCTTGCTTTTCTTTAAAGCGGAAGGGGGACAAGCAAAGAGTGTCAAGTCTGCCCTAAATGTTTTCCAGAGAGGTACGGGCCAACTTTTGAGTCCTAGTAAGTGCTCGATCCTTTTTAGTAGCACCTGCCCAGAGGAAATCCAGGAAGAGGTCTTAAATACCCTGGATCTCACATCTTCTACTTTTGAGGAAAAGTACCTTGGCCTCCCTACACCGGAAGGAAGGATGAAAGAATCTCATTTCCAACCAATCTTTGAGAGGTTCACGAAGAGACTTACTGATTGGTCAGAAAGATTCATGTCATATGGTGCAAAAGATATCCTGATAAAGTCTGTTGCCCAAGCTTTACCCACTTATACCATGAGTATTTTCAAGATGAGTGCATGTTTTTGTGATAAATATGAAAAGTTGGTGAGAGACTTGTGGTGGGGAGATGAGAAGAATAAAAGAAAGGTACATTGGATGTCCTGGGAAAAAATGACAAAGCCGAAATGTGAGGGTGGTCTGGGCTTTCGTGATATGCGTATCTTCAATCATGCTCTTCTTGCTAAGCAAGCGTGAAGACTCATTCAAAGATCAAACAGCTTATGTGCCAGAGTGTTGAAGGCTAAATATTACCCAAAAGGAAAATTGTTAGATACAGTTTTCACATCTGATGCTTCTCCGGTATGGAGAGGAATTGAATATGGGCTTGAACTCCTAAAACAGGGCATGGTCTGGAGGGTAGGTGATGGAGAAAGTATCCAAATAATGTGGGATAACTAGATTCCTCGTCTTTCGGGCCTCTCGATCCAGACCATGAAGTGTAGGAGCAGACTCAGATGGGTCCATCAATTAATTTATCCTCAATCTAAAGAATGGAACAAGCAAATCATTGACAATTTGTTCTTCAGTTTTGATGCTGAGGAGATCTACAAAATTAGACTTCCCTCTATTCCTATGGAAGATACTCTCGCATGGAACTATGAAAAAAATGGTATGTTCTCGGTAAGAAGTGCCTACAAGCTGGGTAAGGCTTTGCAGGATGGACCGGGTGTAAGTTCCTCGGCAATCTATGGTAATGGCAGGGAAAGCTTATGGAATTTAGTTTGGAAAGCTAAAGTTCCTCACAAAATTCGTATTTTTGCTTGGAGAACTGCCACTGACTCTCTGCCCACAAAGGAGAATAAGCACAAAAGGACACTTGAATTGGATGGAGTTTGCAAGGTCTGTGGAAATGCATCTGAAAATGCATTCCATGCTACAGTGGCCTGCACAAAGCAAAGAGCACTCAGAGAGGAAATGAGGAAATACTGGAATCTGCCAGATGAAAAATCTCTCATGGCCTTTTCCCCCGACTGGCTGTTACAAAGCTTAAGTTTGTGTTCAGGAGATATGAGAGAAAAATTCCTACTTGTTCTGTGGAGATCTTGGCATTTGAGGGATGATGCCATTCACAGTAAAGGAGAAGCTTCTATCAGAGATTCGGTGTTGTTTCTAAAATCCTACTGGGAGTGCTTGAACTCTGAAATCCCTGCTGTAAATGATAGTAAAGGTAAACAGAAACTGCATGAAATTTCAGTGCCAGCTCCTAGCATCCCTCGACCTGACACTGGCTGGACAAAACCTCCTGAGAAGTACATTAAAATCAACGTTGATGCGTCCTTCATACCCTCCTTGGGTTTAACTGCTGTGGGTGCCATTGGTAGAGACAGTTTGGGTGCTGTTTTATTCTCGGCAGGCTGTCGTTTTCAGGGTTGCACGGATGCGGAGGAATCTGAAGCTTGGGCACTGTCCTTTGGACTAAGACAAGCTAGCAATTTGTCACTAAACCATATTCTGGTGGAATCTGACTGCTCTGCCGTGGTGTCTGCAGTTTCCGACGGCAACATTAACAGAACCAGGTGGTGGGCAAGCTATGAGGAGTCAAAGAGATTGATGAGAGGTTTTGAGTCTTGTAATGTGACCAAAACTTATAGGGAGTGCAATGTGGCCGCACATGAGTTAGCTACGTATGCTAGAATCCAGGGTGATTTCCTTTTCTTAGCTGATGTGCCACATAGTGTGAAACATGTAATCATGTCTGACTGTATACCTGGATAAATGAAATGCAAGGCTCCCTTTATCCTCAAATCTTGAGAGCACAAGTAGCCAACCTAGGTACACGCCCGGTATTATTGTGTGTAGTCAGCTGGTGGCCCTCAACATAGCCCTATCGGCAGGCTGGGATGAATGGCCTGCATGGCGCAATGCGCATTGACCACGAGATGGTACCGTTTCACCGGCCGGTCGGTCCCCATTTAAGTCGCCGGCTGGAGACGATTTCTCTACATACGAGTATTTATGTACAGGGTAAGTTCCGTCAAGGTTGCTATTACTGACGAGACGTTTCAGGGATCATGGAAAGAGGAGATGGCAATATATGATGACTTTGATTTGATGGTGCTTCTCAAGTATCCAGTTTTGATCTTCAAGATAGGTCTGACCTTAATTAGTTATATCTTGTAATGACAGTGTTTTTGTATCTTTACCTTGTTAAAGTCACAGCTTGGATTTTTTTCGGACGTGATCTTCAGGGTGAAAACTTAGAATGTCACCATCGGTGGTTGGATCTGCCAACGGCGACACGTGTTCCTTTTTTGAAGGTGTCGCTACAAGAGAACCTTTCTCGTTATCCATGTGATGTCAAGTGATGATTGGTGTGGGTGGCGTAGATGTACTTCTTTATTCGTTGTTTTGAATAGTTCAATTGTTTTTCGCCCCCTACGCCTAGGCATGATTTCGATCTTCTATGACTTTGCTCTTTGTCGGTGGGATTCTTCGTGTGTGTGTGGTATTGGTTGTGTGCATCCTATTGATCTAGAGGTCGGGAGTGGGCTCATTGTGTTTGTATCTCAATGATGCATCATTTTAACTTCTTTATTATCGAAAAAGGGTTGATATCCGCTTGAGCATGGGCCCATCCGTCACGACCAAGATGCATGGATCTATCACTAGCACATGACAGGTTTAGGCTACCGGCCACTCGTTCATCTTGGCCGTAGGGGCGGTGACCCTGCACGCAGCTTATTTGGCGCTCAGCCGTAGCGTGTCCGCCTCCGATGGGCGTAGGAGACCATCCGGCTCCCAAAGAAAGGTGTTGCTGATGGGAGTGGAGAGCACCATTAGTTTTCCATTCGCATCTGGCAGTACGACATCTAGCTCTGTTCACAGGGAGGACAGCCACACAGAGGTAATGACCCGAGGGATGTAGTGAATATTGTTTTTCGATTCATGTTGGTATGAAGTGGCAGTGGGCAGATCACAACCGTGAAATGGACGCCCCCTCCGCACCATCCCCCTTCCCCATGGATCTAGTGATGGTCTAACGTGGGAGTACTGGCCAGCGGGACTTTCGGAAGATCCATCATCAAGATTGTGACTTAAAAACCGCTTCATGTCCGGGGTGAAAATCTTTGTTCTGCCCTTCATTGATCGGGGTCAGCAGCGCTGAATTTGCATCATTACCTTGTTGAAGTGGTTGGTCTCAGCATACAGGATGAAAATCCTTGTTCTAATCATCTTTGATCGGACGGGACAACGGCGGCGCGAGGACTTTATTTCTTCTTGAAGGTGTTGTTGCAAAAGAAGTAGGCTTTGTCATAGGTGTTACATTCATATCTTTGGAAATGTTTTTTTTGTAGTTTCTTATGTTCTCTATTTCTTTTTGAGTTTTGCTTTGGCATACCCTCCTTCAAAAGTTTGCACGAATCATAAAGTATACTAGCCTGTAGATCAAACGCATCGAATAGCTTGGTTTGGATACAAAATATAAAATTATCCTTTTTGATTGAAGGGGTACCTTCTAATCTTCACATTTAATCAGCATTGAAATCTGTAAACTTTTCTAAAGGGGTATACTGAAGCAAAGTTCTTCTCCCGCTGATGTTTTTAGCTCTGTTGTCTTGCATAAACTTTAATTAACATGATTGTGTACATCACAATGATGCAAGCCAGTGGTTTCAACTTCCTTTTCGAAAATCATGAGCGTACTGGTGTGGCCCACGTGAAATATCGAGCGCCATGCCAAAATGTCTCTATGTCCAAAAATCTTGAGAGACATCCTCACACTAGAATATGGTGCATGCCAAACTTTACCGGTGGAGCTTTTCTAGACTTACGTGAAATTTTTATGTAAATACTCCCTCCATTTTAATTTACTTGCAAAAGTACTTGTGCACTGCAACGGGAGAATAAGTGTCATCCTCGAAATGGTGTTCCCTTTTCTTGTGATTGACTCACTCATGTTCAATGCTTTAATAGTATATAAGAGAGGCCATTTGTAGTCATGTTAAATTCAAAAAATATATTTTATTTTAGGATTTGTAGACACTGTTTTCAGGAATTAGAAATATATTAAATATAGGAATATATCTAAAAATATCTCCAAAAATATTAATATATCATATCCGAGATAAAAAAATGACCAGTGTTGACAAAAATCTTTGGAAATTTCAAAAACAAATTCTAGTCATGCATGCCTGCATATTTGCAATAGATGGATGAATCTACACACAAGTATGTTTATCAATTATCACTTGCACGTTAATAGGTTGTGAACATTTTTGCATATACCAAACTCAAAATATATTTGAACATTGTAAATGGTATAGTTGACTCTGAATATCATAACACCAATAATTATGTATGTATGTATGTATGTATGTATTTATGTATGTATGTATGTATGTACCTATGCATTGGCTGAGCAAATAACAAAAATAACAGTAATAGTATAGTCCAGATATGTTTCTTGATGCATGCCAACTTGTGGGGAAATGTAATTGCCATAACGCTTGCATAACAACACGAGTTCATTACTTATTTTGGTCCGTACTAACAATTAGAATGCATGGAAACTGAATAGCTACTACAATTAGGCGAAAAATATGAAGTAATTCGTAGGACCAGTATTCCAGTAATTATAAATATCTACGGTGATTATTTCATTGGTTTTCATCTATAAAGAACATGCCATGCTATGCTTACGTTGAGAAAGACCAGCAGACACGTAGTATGTCATATCACGGGAACGTGGACATAAAGATTATGTTGATTCTGATGTATGCTTTTGACTAGTTAATTATGTGACTTCAACATTCGCGAACTTTCGTCATTGTTAACTTCCGGTGTTCATATGTGATGCAATATCCATTCCAATACTATCAGCAGAGATATATATGTATTTATTTCAATGCAGAGCTGCAAAAAATATATTTAAAAAAAGATATGCTATTTGCCGAGTTCAGAACTCGGCAAACAAACAATTTGCCAGTCAGCTGACAAACTGCATCGAGTGTGGAACTCGCAAACATACAATTTTCCAGTTGGCTGTTAGATTTTTGCCGAATTCATGTGGCTAAAGAGCTCGGTATACCCACATATGTTTGCCCAGTTTCGTTCATGACAAACTCAGCAAATTGTGGGATTGGGTAATGACGAAGTTCCACGCGGCGTGCCCTTATTGGACGGAGACTGCCGAGTTGCAACCTCGGCAAACTGTTTGCGCGGTTTCTGTTTTTAAGAACTGGGCGAAGTTTGGCACTGGGTAATAACGCTGGGCTACGCGGCGCGACCTAATTGGTTAGTAGTTTTCCAAGTGTGGAACTCAGCAAACAGATTGCACAGTTCTTCTGAATAATGAACCCGACAGATATTTTGTACTGGGCAATGTGTTCTGCCACGTGGATATTTATATTGGTCAGGCTTCACCGAGTTTAGCTGAGCAAAACTCGGTAAACAGTTGTGCCATGTAGCACCTCCGTTAACGTTCCGTCCAGTGTGACGGTGTGGTTCACCGAGTTTTTCCTTGCAGAAACTCGACAAACATTGTTTATATATTCACTAAGTTCTCGATAGAATGCACTCGGCGGCATTAATGATAGCCTGGCCCCGCCCAACCGAGTGCATTGCGCCGAGTTTGACACTTGGTGAAGATTTAATATGTGCTCTGCCGAGTTTCTTTGAAACTCGGCATAGACAACGAATCTAGTAGTGTATGGATGGCATTAACTGATGATTATGGTATGATGGGGAGTGACATAGCAAGAGAAAAGAAGCAGGCTTCATGTGCAACGCTGTTGAACTGACTGTCATGGAGAAGTCGCTTACTCTATCCTTTATTTTCTCCCCTGTTCTTTGCATGCATAATATCTGTGCACAATTATGAACCATCGTTCATGCATATGAATCAATTTCTTAGAATCTCCTTTTTGCGAACTAAAAGAATGTAGAGGTTTCAAAGTGGAAAATAAGCAAAAATATCGAGATTTGGTTTTCTTATGAATACCAGATCGATAAATGTTGCGTGAGCAATTAAGGTTTACTTCTTCTGATTTAAGGAAGCATTCAGTTGATAGGCCTATGTACTAACTACTTACCAGTTATACGATTCACATAATTGATGCGCCGAGTCAACGTTCTAAATGAAATTGCAGAACTGACACCCATAAACAATCAGTTAACTTATATGCATGGAATATTTGACATGAAAGGTTCTATAATCTCCGTGTCTTATTGTGCAGATATGTTACTGTGGCATTCATGATTACTAGACAAGATAAAAGGTTGGTGCATTGTTCTCAAGTGAAGTAAATCAAAGTGTTGCAGTAGGAGGAATATCATAAACTAAGAGCCTTTATTTGTTTAAAAATACTGATCAAGTTCAGTCATTCGAGTTTCTACAGTATTGAGTACCGACTCTTATTTACGGTATCGACTCTTACTTACTAAACAAGGAGCACTCCCAGATTCTGCTATTTTCTGGAACCAGAAAAGAGAAACCAAAACGTATGGTTCGCCCAATTTAGGGTAAATTTAATCTTAAATTCAGATATATCTGGTACTATATGTTTGTTGCAATTAGGTTACAGGAGCATGCCAAGCTCCATGATCTCACAACCCTTTAAATGTTTATATTCTCTATTCTAGGCCACATAATTTTTCTGAAGTAGATAGGCTAACATCTCTGTACAAATTGTTTCTTATCAAGTTCAGTTCTCCAGATCTTATAATTATCCACATCGTTAGAGAAACACTGAACTTCTTTTCTCACAAAAGCCTTATTTTTTCTTATGAGAAGTCTCTATATATCCTTACATTCTTTGAACTTTTATATGGAATATTAATGTATTACCCTGTTCTTATAGAAGCTAGAATGATTGTTCTCCATGTAAATATAAGCATCATTCATTTTGCAGTTTGATTACGTAATATATCACATATATGTTAGCTCACCATATGCTTTCTTGTTTTAGTTCTGGTAGTTCCCAGATAATGTTAACTTCATTAGCACAAATAAAACTCAAATGTAATGTTTCATGGACAATGTTACCTTCCAGAATTCACATACATTCTTCCTTTGCGGTTTTTACTCTTTGTGTCTTGAGCTCATGATCCAGAAGATATGAGTTAGGAGCTTTCCCTATCTTAAACATTTTTGAAAGGTATATGCAAGGTCAAATGATCTCCAAGCCCTCTGAATTCAAAATTAGGTTGCCACCTCTAATTGCAAGGAGAAGCAAGAGGCACAAACATTAATATAATGTTTAGTTTCCTCTCCACTCCATCTTTTTTTAGACCACAAATCCCTTTTCTTGAGGTACAAGATTAAACCTGATGGTGCTCTCCTGAAAATTTTGTGTTTCACTATAAAGAGACCCGTGCGTTGCATGGAACATTAAGATGCATTTATATGAGTAGTTTATCTTGTGGGAGATAAGGATGAATGAGTGAAGGCCTTATCTGCAAATGTAGAGAGAGCTGCGGCTATCTTTTTGCAAAATTGTCATAGTTTTCTTCCTATCCGTCAGAGATAGATCGGAGGGCCTATATTGTAGGATGGCAAGCACACCATCATCACCAACTCCGTTTTTTATAAGAGTAGAGATGATGCCCGACAGAGGATTTAGCAGAAGCATAACCTATATGTATCGCTTTATATGCTTCTATTGTCGCACCATTGAATAGATGGACCACAATTAACAATGCATATATTGATAAATATAGTTGTTGTTGCTCTCTTCTTGGAAAAGGAAGAAAAGTATTGTCAGATAAGCAGGCATGGATCGGCTGCTGGTGATCATGATGGCTTCCTCGATATTCTTACTCCCCCGACTCCCTGGAATGCCAACTCAATTTTCCACCAGACTGGAAGCAACAAAATATTGATATCATCAATATTTTTCTTGCGTATGGTCTGACCGTCTCTATTGATTTGCTGACATCTGCATGTGACCGTACTTGATGCGCACATGTACGTACTATACACGAGTCGGCTGCCCTACTCTACTCTGTGTGAGTATATTCCTTCAACATGTTAATCGTAATTTGCAAATAAATGTCACCTTGAATTTGGCCATATATAGTGAATGAGAAAAGTCAATTAGTCACCTTTCATCCTGCTATGTGGTGGAGGCTACGTGACCCATATGTTTATTTGTAATGTGTTATGCCTGTACTTATTTGGAAAGACTTCTCTAACATGTTTTAGTGTGCTCTTGGTACTAACTTCTGTTAAGCGTCCAAGTTCAAAATAAAACTTCTGATAAGCACCCAGAAAAATGCACTATGCTTTTTCTTCGCCGCACAAAAGTGAGTGTTGTGGGATCCTGAAGTATATCAAGCAAACGAGGCGATTGCACCATGTCTCAAAATCAACAATATTGGATCACTTTATTCATTGTCGTGTATTGACTGAGATTGTCATCGAAATTCATTCAAGCTGAACATGGTACAACCTCAAATGTAGCACAAGAGGACTTTCATAGGATGGATCTCCTCTAAAGAGGAGAATTAATTAAATGTTGTGATGAAATGTTTCTATTATCGTAGTAGTCACCCTGTTGTTTAGTGAAAGTTGGATAGTTCAGTGGCGATTCACCTTTTCTTCTTCACATGGCTCTAGGCTGGCAAAATAGGTTTTAAATGTTCTGCGACAAAGTGTTTTTGAAGAAAATTTGTAACTGAAGTCGCATGATTCATGGTGTATCACTACTGGGGAGAACCTTATACACAGAATCTTACCTGTAGCGCGGCACAAAAATAAGCGCCACTACTAATTACCACTAGCGCGTGGCGAAGAAACGCGCTGCAGCTAAGTTTATAGCAGTAGCGCGTCTCAGCGAAGAAGCGCTGCAACCACAATTCCCCTATTGTTCTCGCCAGGCTACCAATAGTAGTAGCAAGCTTAAGCAAAGCGTGTTGCTGCTAAGGTTGTTGTAGCAGCGTGTTTTTCGTGGAAAGCGCTACTGCTAATGAAAGGAAAATCAAATGAAAAACATATAGAACAGTAAATGAAAATGGAAGAAATAGAAAAAGGGGAAGAAAATGAAAATATGAAGGAAAACAAATGAAAAATAAAAATAAAGAGAAAGGCGTGGCAGCAGCGTTCTTTCAGGATAGGCGCTATACCTAAATTAGCAGTAGCGCTTTCTGTCAGACGGCGCTATAGCTAAGTTAGCTATAGCTAACTTAGCAATAGCGCTTTTCCTGGACGGCGCTACTGCTATTTTTGACTTAACCACATGGTTCTTCTTCTCCACGGCCACTTCCCCCAAATCCAACTCCTCTGTCACCGTGCCGTCGTCGCCCTGCATTGCCGTCGGCCATCGCGCGCTCTCCCGTCGCCCTCCGCACGCCCTCGACGCTGCCCCCGACCCCGACCTCGACGCCTCCCCTGACCCTGACCTCGCCGCCGCCCTCCGTCGCGTGCCCGAGCCCGACCCTGACCTCAACACCGCCTGCCCCTCCCTCGGCCGCTCCCTAACTCTGCCGGCGCCCGAGGTGAGCACGTCTACACCTCCTCCTCCTCCTCCTCCTCCTCCTCCTCCCCTACCTATGCCTAGCTAGGGTTCCTAGCTAGGGTTCATCAAATTTTATAGTGCATCGAATTAGTTAGGGTTCATCAAATTAGATGCTAATTAGGGCAGTAGTTGTAGATGCTTAATTGTAAACTAGATGTTAATTAGGGCAATAGTTGTTGATACTTAATTAGTTTTTAGGACAAATTCCTAGGGTTCATCAATGGGTGCTTAAGTAGTTGTAGATGCTTAAGCACCTAGGTAGGGTTCATCTAATTAGTTAGTACTTGTAGATGCTTAAGAACTAGGGCAGTAGGGTTAGGGCAGTAGGGTTTAACTATATGTTAATTACGGCAGTAGTGCTTAGTTTAGAGAAAAAATTCAATATAGTTCTTTTACTGGTTTTAGTAAGTGTTTAAAATAATTAGTATGTAAATTAATAAACTAGTTGAACTAGTTTAGTTTTAGTAAGAACTAGTTGAATTAATAGAACTAATGTATTTTTAGTAAGAAAATTAATATAACTAGTTGAACTAGTTTATTTTTAGTTTATTTCTATTTATAGTAAGTTTATATTTAGTAAGAACTATTTGAATTAATAGAACTAGTTGAACATGTCACATTTGTTGTTATTTTTTTAGTTTAAGCAATTATTCCCGCATCGATGTCGTTCGCTAGGGTTTTATTTATAGGGTTTTTGTTTTTGCAGAAATAATGGAGCCCCTCCATCATCCCGGCCGTCGTCCCCGTCACCGACCCCCTCCGACCTCGAGGTGAGACCAGCCAAATCTCCATGTCAATATGAGTCCTATAAGAAATGATGTAGATAAAAACATGTATATCTTGTCTTGCTCAAATAGGATATGTGGTTGCCCAAGTGGCCGGTCATGTTCATGTCACACCTTCGAGTGGCCTCTGTTTTGCCGGAGTGTTGATTAATTTCCGTTCCGGCAAATTTCAGGCGCTCGATATGTCCTGTTTTAGCAAAGGTCATGCCGGAATTTTTCGTGAATTTTGGCATCACTTGTGCTAGAATATGTAGGAAATATCGAGTGGCCTGGATTTTCTAGAAAAATAATTAAACGACATTTTGGGTTGACATTAAGTCTGTCGAGGCTCCATCACCGAAGGTAGAAAAATCAGTGAGAGAGTGTTTCCACCATATATGAGAGAGGACGAAGAATCCCGACTGTTGTCGTGGGGGTCGTTTCTCCTTCTTTTCCTTGTGCTAGACCTTTGTTATGCACTAGGAAAAGAAGGAGTAATGACCATCACCGACGGTCGCAAATGTCAGAGAGGAATCAGTGAGGGAGAGTCTCCACCATATAGACTCGGCAGACCGATAGTCAACCCGTGATGAATAATAATTAATGATCTAATTTAATTTTTATAGTACATATATTTAATTGTGCAAGTTTAATATTTGAATTATGAACATAGGAAATGTCGTACTCGGACGACGAAAGTCTCCCGGGGGAGTGCTCCTGGTGCCACGACGACCGGGGTTTCTGTGACAGGCCTCACCTGGACGAAGATCAGCACTTCAGCATTAAGCTCGAGGAGGCCTTCGATTGTGATACGGTAAGCTACGACGCAAAATGTTTTTTTTGTAATTAAGCTCGACTTGTACTATTTCAACGTGTAATTTTTGTCTTTTACAATTCGACTAGCTTACCCCATGCCATGCAAGACGCTGTGTCTTGGAGAGGATGGGTTTTGAAGATCATGAGAGGAATGAAACAAAGAAAATTAACCTAAGCACCCATCATGGTATGGATTTTGAGGTAAATCTATACAATTCTGAGAGCGTATCACATTTTGGTTGCCTGGGTAGGGAAGCACTTTGCAAGATGTATGATTTTCAAGAGGGTATGTTTGTCACCATGGATCTTGGTGATCCTGACATCGACTAAGACAATTTGGACATTTGGGTACTTGTTGATACGCTTCCAATTCTACCGCTGTGTGAGTTTCTCAAACATAGTTATTAACTAATTTATATTGTTCATTTCAAAATAGTTGATAGTTTATTTCCATTGACAGCTTATTTTAATTATTCAAACAGTGTGCGGAACATGGTAGATAGAACCTACTACACCGATGGCTCTGAGTTAAGTTATTAGGAGAAAAATCATCTGGTCGCATTTTGTACTGATCTTGAGAATTACAATATCTATAATAAAACTCCTCCACATTATGCTCAATACGTGCCACTAGTGCACGTGTTGAACTACAGTAACATCCATGGAGATGCCATGGTAAGATTTTTTACTATTACGACATCCATGCATCTTTTGCATAAATTCTTTTAAAACTTAACTACATTGCTAACTATGAAGTTATTACTATGTTTTTCAACAGAAAATCCCGGATGATTGTGTGCCTCATCTGATGTATCAGAAAGGTCGCCTTAATATTTTGAACATACAGCCAGGTCGTCCTATGAATCTCAGTTGTTCATATCGGATTTCTAAAAGAGATGGAGACATGAAAATCACAGAATGGAAAAAATGTATGGACAGTCGTAAGGAGCTACTTGGAAGCAACATTGTGCGAAAGGCAAGAATTGGAGACAGGAGCTATCTTGTTTTATGCTATTTTACCTAAAAGAATATAGTAGGTCCTAAGAGAATGTAGTAGGTCCTATGAGGTACAATATTTATTATATGGTACAACGTGTTACAGTTGATGATGAGGAGTAGTTGTGATTATGACTAGTGACCAACTTGCTATGTGATGTCTCATTGATAAAAACGATGATCATGAGGAGGTGTTATATGACAATGATGTATTATGATGATAAGTTGTTAATGATATGATGATGATGATGATGATGATGATGATGATGATGATGATGATGACGATGATATTTATTATATCATTGGGTGAAAGAATCGTGGATTAGTTTCAAGTGGATGGCATCCACTTGAAACTAGTCCACGGTTCTTTCACCCAGTGATGTAATAACTCATTATGATATAAAAACAATCTCTAAATTGTTGTTGTACGAAAACTTCTGTAAAGGAGTATGTATAAAACATGAAATAAAGAATAAATAAAATACGAAATAATAGTAGTAGCGCGTGCAGCGAGAAGCGCTACTAGTAGTTACCAGTAGAGCTATTTGGAGAAAACGCTACTACTAAGTCGATATAGCAGTAGCGTTGGTTAACCCACGCTACTGCTAGCCTTTAGCTGTAGCACCGTACCAGTAGCACACCACCCCGCGCTACTGATAGGCCTAAAACACGCGCTGCTGCTAGGCTTTTCTCTAGTAGTGTATTTGTCTTTAAAAAGGGTTGTATTACTACACCTGGGTACGTTGGTGCATCTTTATGGGATATTTCCACTGAAAAATGAAACATTATGGTTTAATTTCAGTATTTTCTGATACCACTATATATGCTACTCCCTCTGTTTCTAAATATAAGACTTTTTAGATATTTCAATATGGACTACATATGGATGTATATAGACGTATTTTAGAGTGTAGATTCAGTCATTTTGCTTTGTATGTAGTCCATATTGAAACCTCTAAAAGGCTTATATTTAGGAATGGGGGTGTAAGTGCATCTAGTGCCACCCCTAGTTGGTTTTGGAGTATTGACGACAAACGTAGTTGAGGGACTAATGTGTTTGTGAGAATTGCAGGATAACATAGGTAGAAGTCCCTCATTGATTCGGTTTTCCTACCAGAGATGACCCCTAAAAATGTATGAAGACATTGAAGTCAAAGGTGGTATATGAAGATATTCACATTGAAGACTATGACAAGAGAAGACACCACATGAAGCCTATGGAGCTTGAAGACTTAGCAGTTTCGTAGTTCTGTTTCTTCTGTGTTGAGTCATAGGAACCACCGTACTGTTAAGTGGGGTCCAAGAGAACCAGTCAGAATGACTGAAGTGATGCTTAAACAAAACCTATGTCTTCGAGTGAAGACTTTGAGAGCGAATCTTGTCTAGAGTCGGGTAAGTCAGCTTTGCTTGAAGCCCAAGTAAAGTTGCCGTGTGAGTTTGAAATCTGACCGTTGGAACACGTGTCAGTTCCTTAGTGACCCAGGGTCATTTCGGACAAATCAGGTCGGGTTGCCAAGTGGCTATAAATAGCCCACCCCCTACAACCATAAACGGTTGGCTGCTCAGATTCAGAGTACGGCTTTTGTCGTTTGAGAGCAACCCACCTCAAAGCCTTTGAGAGAGAATTCCTTGCGAGGATAAAGCCCTAACCACCCAGAGCCAAAGAGAATTAGGCATCACTTAAGTCTTCTTGTCTGTGTGATCTGAAGACTTATTACACTTGAGGACTGTGCATCCTCCAGCCGGTTAGGCGTCGCGTTCTGAGCATCCAAGAGACATTGTGGATTGCCGGTGAACGAAGTCTGTGAAGGTTTGGGGAGTCTACCTTGAAGACTTACCAGAGTGATTGGGCGAGGTCTGTGTGACCTTAGCTCAAGGGGAATACGGTGAGGACTGGGTGTCCTGAGCTGCGTGTTCAGGAGTGGGTGTCCGGGACTGTGTGTCCTAAGGTTTAAATACCTAGCCGCCCTAACCAGACGTACAGTTGTCACAGCAACTGGAACTGGTCCAACAAATCATTGTCTTCAGTGGGTCACTGGTTTCATCTTCCCTTCCCTTTACTTACTGTTACTCCTTGTGAAGTCATTGTATGTTCGCACTATCTTTTGTCTTCAATGAGTGACTGCGTGTTCTGTGTGGCTTCACAATATCTTCCTACCTGATCCTTACTACATTGCTGCTATTAGTCATTGTGCTTTCACTCTATTGAATACTTGACTATGGCTTGCCTAGTGTAGTCTACCTTCCGCTGCAGGGTAATAGGTTTATTTCTATCGTTTGTCTTCATAACTTCCACGTTTTGAAGACTTTCATAAAAATCGCCTATTCACCCCCCCTCTAGTCGATATAACGCACTTTCAATTGGTATCAGAGCAAGGTGCTCCCTTGTTCTGTGTGATTCGGTTTAACCACCTGGAGTTTTAGCTATGTCGATTGCAGGGATAATTAAAGTCTCCGCTGCGTGCCCCGTCTTCGATGGAACTGAATATCCCTACTGGAAGAATAAGATGCGCATGCATCTTGAAGCCATTGACGTCGACCTATGGTATGTCGTCAAGAATGGCGTTCCCAAGGCTGGAGAAGGTGTCACTGCTGCTGATGTCAAGAAGTTCGTTCAACTGGACTCTACTGCCAAGAATATCATCTGTGGTCATCTGACCAAAGGACAATATGGCCGTGTGAGTGCTTTGGAAACATCTAAGCTGGTCTGGGACTGGCTCTCCAAGGTTAATGAAGGCGTCTCAACCCAAAGAGATCAGAGAATCAGTGTCCTTCGCAACCTCTTCAAGCGCTTCAAGCGAAATTACAATGAGAATGTCCAGCTCACATTTCACCGACTCACTGACATCACAAATGAGCTTCAAGCCCTCGGCGCTACTGAGATCACCAAACATGAAGTCGTCAAGACACTACTGAGATCACTTGATAGCTCGTTTGACACCCTAGCCCTGATGATTCAAGAACGTCCTGATTTCAAGACACTCGATCCGTTTGACATACTTGAGAGGCTCAACACACATGAGTTTCAGCTTTCTGAGAAAAGAGATATCTACGGTCCAAACTATGGGTGAACTCGTGCCTTGAAGGCAAAAGCTGTCTCCTCATCTGAAGAAGAATCTGACAGCAGTTCGGATGATCCTGAAGACATTGGAAGGGAACTTGCCATGCTTGTGAAGAAGTTCCAAAAATTCACCAAGAAGAAAGGTTTCAGAAAGTCTTCCCGATCAAGCTCAAGGAATGATGAAGCTTCTGCTCACGACTACAAGAAGAAAACATGTCACAAGTGCAAGAATCCTGGCCACTTCATCTCTGAGTGTCCACAGTGGGACAATGAGAACAAAAAGAAGAAGAAGAGCAAGGAATATGACTCTGACGACAAGAAGAAGAAGAAGAAATACTCAAAGTCTTCTTCCAAGTCTTCCTCAAAGTCTTCATCACACAAGAAGAGCTCATATGGCAAGGCACGTGCGTTTGTTGGCAAGGAAATGGATTCAGAGGAGGAGTCCGCTTCTGAGGAGGCGGAGGTGGAGTCTGAGGAGGAGTCCGATTCAGGCGTCGCAAGTCTGGCTACAGCATACGTTGCCAAGTCCATCTTCAACACTGAAGACAATGACTTCATTCCCGACACCGATGCAAATGACAAGGACTACTCCGCTTCTACCTACTGCTTCATGGCACGCGGTGCCAAGGTAAACACATGCACTACCCACTATCAAACATCTAGTGACGATGACTCTGATTGTGGTTCAAGACCAAGCTACAAAACACTTGCTAAAATTGCAACTGAACAACAGAAAGCCATGGAACATATTCAAAAACTGTTAGAAAAAAGCGATGATCTGTTGGGTGCTGAAATGACTCGATCTGAGTCCTTAATTGAAGACATAAAAAATCTTCACGTTAAGTATGAGGAACTTGAAAGTCGTCATGAAACGCTCTCAACAACTCATGAAAAGCTCTCCTATGATTATCTTCAAAGGAAGCAAGATCTTGAAAAATTGAGAGCGGATCATGAAGATCTTCAAAAGGAAAACGAGTCACTTCGCGCCGAACAGATCAGTTCCGCTCAGGAAGGATTTGAACCACCATGTCTTAAATGCATTGAGCGTGATAATGCTACTACTGTTGCTGAATGTTCTACTGCTGCTACTGTTGCAATATCTTCAATTGTTGATGTGGGAACTAACCCTTCTGCTGAGGATTCCACTGCTATTGCTGATGAGAATGCTAGGTTGAAGACATTGCTTGAAACAGGGATGTACAAAAGTCTTAAAGGGCATCAGACACTATGTGATGTCCTCAAAAAGCAGATTTTGAACCGAAACCCGAGGAAAGAGGGTGTTGGGTTCGTAAGGAAAATGAATGCTGATGGCTCTTACTGGAAACCTGAGCAGTACCCCAAAACCACATGGGTTGCTGCAAAGGAATTTTCAGCAGATCCATCCACTCTATCTGGGTTCACTTGTGCTAACCCCATTGTCATTGATGAATCCTTTGATGCAAACTATAAACTGTTTAAGAATCAGTATGGTGAAGTGTTTGCCAGGTACATTGGTACTAACTGCAGGAATGGACCGCCTATGAAGAAGATCTGGGTTCCGAAAAGGTGTCTGGAGAATCTTCCTGTGAATGTCATCATGACACCTCACGTGAAGAAGACAAACCTTAGACCAAAGGCTTCATACGGTCCAAAGGCTTCATACAGACAGAGGACTCACCTGAGTCGCACTAACGCAAATGTTTTGCAGGGAAACCATACTCAGGCATATGAATATGAGAGCAGTTCATCAAACCGCCATGTTCATAAGACCAAGAATTATTCTACTTATTCTTATGAGTACTATTGTCCGCTTGTAAGACAGTTTGCTAGGGCTCCAAAGCCAAAGTTCTCAGATGCTGCACTTAGACTTATTGCTTCTAAGCCACCCTTGAAGATGTGGGTGGCTAAGAAAGCTTAACTCTCTTTTGCAGGGAAAGGTCTCCAGCAGAAAACCAAAATCGTCTGACGCTATTGCTGGGGACCTTAAACATCTTGTAGGGCGCAAGATCAAATGCCCGAATGGTCTTACTATGTACTTCGTTCCTGAATCGCTTGCTACTATCCCTATTAGTCCTAATCTGGATCTAAGCTTTCATAACCCACTGGTTCGTCAAATGGTTTTGCTTCACAATGCTCTTCGTGAAGCCTATCCTCCTAACTGCACTGTAGGGTACGACACCAGCGTCTTCAAAATGGATTATTGATAGTGGGTGTACAAATCACATGACTAGCAAAAGAATCCTTCTTATGGACTCAAGCTTACGTCCATCCGACAAGAGCCACATCACATTTGCTGACACTGGTAAAAGTAAGGTATTGGGTCTAGGTAGAGTTGCAATCTCAAGGGATCAACACATGGATAAAGTCATGCTTGTTGAATCCCTTGGCTTCAACTTAATGTCTGTCTCAATGCTTTGCGATTTAAACATGATCGTAATATTTGAAAAATATCGTTGCCTTGTTCTAATGGAATCTTACAAGTCTCTAGTATTTGAAGGGTATCGAAAAGATGATTTGTACGTGGTAGATTTCTCAGCAGGACCACAGCTTGCCGTATGTCTTCTAGCAAAAGCTTCAGAATGCTGGCTCTGGCATCGGAGGCTTGGGCATGCTGGCATGAGGAACCTCCACACCCTGGCAAAGAAGAAGCATGTCATAGGCATCGAGGGCGTCAAGTTCAAGAAAGATCACTTATGCGGTGCCTGTGAGGCAGGAAAGATGACGAGGGCCAAACATCCCTCGAAGACAATTATGACCACTACTCGACCCTTCGAACTGCTTCACATGGATCTTTTCGGTCCCACTCATTACTCAACTCTTACTACTACTGCTTGTCTCTATGGCTTTGTCATTGTTGATGATTATTCTAGATATACTTGGGTGCACATAATCCTTTACAAGACTGAAGTGCAGGATGTCTTCAGACGCTTGGCCAATCGAGCAATGAACAACTATGGCGCCAAGATAAAGCATATCAGAAGTGACAATGGCACTGAATTCAAGAACACTGGCCTTGATACATATCTCGATACCTTGGGCATCACACATGAATTCTCAGCCCCGTACACGCCACAGCAGAATGGGGTCGTCGAACGCAAGAACAGAACACTCATTAAGATGGCCAGAACAATGCTAGATGAATACAAGACTCCAAGAAAATTCTGGCCTGAAGCCACTGATACTGCATGCCATACAATCAATCGTGTTTATCTTCACAAGCTTCTGAAAAAGACATCTTATGAGCTCCTTACTGGCAAGAAGCCAAATGTCAGTTACTTCAGAGTATTTGGCGCCAGGTGCTGGATCAAGGACCCACATCACACCTCAAAGTTTGCACCAAAAGCACATGAGGGTTTTATGCTTGGATATGGAAAGGATTCGCACTCCTACAGAGTCTTCAATCTCTTTCATTACAAAGTGGTTGAAACAGTGGATGTGCGGTTCGATGAGACCAACGGTTCACAAAGAGAGCAACTGCCAAATGTGCTAGATGAAGTTCCATCCAGTGAATCAATCAAGCTAATGGGAACTGGAGAAATTATACCTTCTGAAGCTCATCCTGAAGAAGAACTTATCATCTCAGCACCTGATCAACATGAAGACAATGCTTAGCCTGAAGACATTCCTTCTAACAACGACAATGATCAGCAAGAGCAAAATCTTCGCCCTGTACATCCTCGCGTTGCCAATGAAGTGCAGATTGAAAGAATAATTGATAGCATCAATGCACCCGGTCCACTCACTCGTTCAAGGGCAACTTAGCTAGCAAATTTCTGTGGGCACTTCGCATTCGTCTCAATAACAGAACCCAAGAAAGTTGAAGAAGCCTTCGTGGAACCTGAATGGATTCAAGCTATGCAAGACGAGCTTCAACAGTTTGAGCTGAATAATGTATGGGAACTGGTCAAGCGTCCCGATCCTCGGAAGCACAACATAATAGGCACCAAATGGATATACCGCAACAAGCAAGATGAGCATGGTCAAGTTGTCAGAAACAAAGCTCGTCTCGTTGCTCAAGGATATACTCAAGTGGAAGGCATCGACTTCAATGAAACATTTGCTCCTGTGGCTAGACTTGAAGCCATACGCATACTGCTGGCCTATGCAAATCATCACAACATACTTCTTTATCAAATGGATGTGAAGAGAGCCTTCCTCAATGGCAAGATTGAAGAAGAAGTGTATGTTGCACAACCTCCTGGCTTTGAAGATCCAAAACATCCTGACATGGTATACAAGCTCAACAAGGCACTGTATGGCCTCAAACAAGCCCCTCGGGCCTGGTATGACACACTCAAATACTTCCTGAAGAGCAAAGGCTTCATACCTGGTTCTCTCGACCCCACTCTCTACACGAAGACATATGATGGTGAACTGTTTGTGTGCCAAATATATGTGGATGACATTATCTTCGACTGCACCAATCAGAAGTACAGTGAAGAGTTTGGATATATGATGCAAGAGCAATATCAAATGTCTATGATGGGAGAGCTGAAGTTCTTTCTCGGTCTTCAAATACGACAGCAACACAACGGCATCTTCATATCTCAAGAGAAGTATCTCAAAGATTGCCTGAAGAAGTTCGGTATGCAAGACTGCAAAGGCTTCACGACGCCAATGCCAGCCAAGCATCATCTGGGTCCTGACGACAATGGTAAAGAGTTCGATCAAAAAGTATACCGCTCCATGATTGGTTCTTTAATTTATCTATGTGCATCTAGGCCAGATATTATGCTTAGTGTTTGCATGTGTGCTCGATTCCAAGCGGCACTAAAGGAGTCGCATCACTTAGCTGTGAAGCGAATTCTTCGATATTTGGCTCACACCCCAACTCTAGGATTATGGTATCCAAAGGGCTCAGAGTTTGATCTGGTTGGATTCTCGGATGCTGATTATGCTGGTGACAAAGTTGATCGCAAGTCTACATCAGGCACATGTCACTTTCTGGGACGATCAATTGTATGTTGGTCTTCAAAGAAGCAGAACTATGTATCTCTCTCCACTGCTGAATCTGAATACATTGCTGCTGGATCTTGCTGCGCTCAGCTTCTGTGGATGAAGCAAACGCTCAAGGACTATGGCATTCATCTGAAGCAAGTGCCACTATACTGCGACAATGAAAGTGCCATCAAGATTACCAACAACCCAGTTCAGCACTCGAAGACAAAGCACATTGAAATTCGTCATCACTTTCTCAGAGATCATGTTGTGAAGGAAGATATTGATATCATACACGTCAACACTGAAGAGCAATTGGCAGATATCTTCACCAAGCCCTTGGATGAGAAGAGATTTTGCAAGTTACGGTGTGAGCTAAATATCCTGGAATCCTCAAATGTCCTGTGATCAGGCACACATCCTAACCCTTATGCATATTGATGACTTAGATGTGCAACACACGAAGTAAAGTATATCTTCAATCAATGAAGACATACATTCTAAGTGTGAATACATTAATGTGGAATTTGACTTCGGAGTGCCACGATAATTGTGCGCCGTGTCTGGGTCTAATACTTCCTATACGGTGGGTAACGCCACCACCAAATGTTCTATTTTGAAGTGTTTCACTCATGGCGTTACCTTGCTATGTCTTCACATTTGGTTTGGCTTCAATCTCAACATGTCTTCATGATTATCTTCACTATGTTGATTATATATATATATACTAGTGTTCTGTCCTCTACAGCATTCACTTATAGCTATGTCTTCTTGTTGAATCTTTTGAACTAAGTGAATGTGATCGGACCCTAACCTCTCTATGCTATCTATCTCAAACTCTATCTCTCCAAATCATATGCATTCTATTGAAATTGTCAAATGTCTTCTCTGCGTCCTTGTCAGCAGAAGATACAAAGACAAACCTTAAGTCCACATTCAATGCTCATTCCTCCACATGAAACCCGGAGAAGTAGGAACGACCACCCGACAATCCAGGCGTGCGTGGGACGTGGAACAAACCCCAAAATTCTGCATGATGGCCACGTGTTCCTCAGATGCGAATCGCCTGGGGCACCTGTGTAATAACGCAGTGCCGCCCCTGTACCTATAAATAGACACTTCACGGCGGTCATTATCTCTTCTTCCACTCTCGCACGAACCCTAGCGCCACCGCTAGCCCTCGACGACGCCGGCGACGAAGCGCTTCGCTGCCGCAACCTCTCCGACGCCGTCTTCACGCCGACCGCGGACATCGTCCTCTCCTCCGTCGCCGTAGGTGTCCTCCATCGCCAAGTTAGGGCACGGAAGATCGAACTGCTCGGCCTCATCTTCCACTCCGTCTAGCAGTTCTTAGTGTGGTAAATAAAACTTCCTTTTTACGGCATCGTTGATCCTATGGCTTTGTCACTTTCTACCACAAGCAGTTTCTATTCACACAAGTTAGATCTCTCTCATACTGCATCTCATAACATGCCTAGTATATTCACTTATGCTTCACAAAGTAGTTAGATTCCTCACTTGTACTGATCTCTGGATTCGTACAAATCTGGAACCAACTCCTTATCTATGAGTGAATGTCTTCGCACGATGAGGTCAATGTCTTCTAAACTGATTTATATTCAAAATCTTCTGAGAATGCATATGACCTCTTCCCCTTCCCTCGCACCTTAATGCTGTCACAGGTACATGTCCGTAGGAGAATCCCTTGGTTCTCATAGTCTGCATTCATTTGCAGAATTCTTACAGCATCATATAAATTCTCCCGAAGCAAGTTCCTGTTTGTCCAGCAAGTGAAAATCTTTGAAGCCTTTGAACGTGTTGAAGCCTTTCAGTTTAAAGTTCATGGCTTCAGAGAAATCAGCAAGGAAGGGTGGCAGAAAGCGTCATGGAGAAACATCTAGAGATCTGCCAGATGACCTCTCAGAACTGTACAAGACAGATCCTGAAGAGGACTACAATCAGCGCAAGACCCGAATCCAATGGATTCAAAGATATTGGGCAGAACAATGGTTCAAATACCGATTTGTAACCCAGGAATATGCTGAGAAAAATGCCATCAAGAGACCATGGGGAGACATCCTATACAAGAATCTTCAACCCAGGTCCAGAGATGAAGCCATTGAACAAGGCTTCTATCCCTGCATGGTCCGTGGGCCACAGCCTGCTGATGCACACCCATCGTCACTACTATGGTGTCGTGACAACATTCTGTTCAAGAGCAACTTCCAGTTTGCCCAGAACTCAGCGAAGCAAAACAAGAAGACATTGGGACTAGACTTCAACCCTGGTCCCTCAGCTCCAAGGGCTGATGGCACACGAGATGCAGAACCCAATGTCGTCGGTCCTTTCTACAACCTTGAAGGCCTCATCACCCATATCTTGGTTCAAGGGACTGCAGTGAATGAGCCTGCATCTGACGCTGAATCAGATGAAGCGCCTGCAGCGCCGAAGCCAAAGAAGTTGAAGAAGCCTAAAGCTTCAAAGCCTGCCCCTTCACCAAAAATCTCACGGGCGAAGCCACTGGCAACTGCACCTCCTGAAGACAGTGTGCAGTCCGAAGATTTATCACGCATCTCCAAGCCCTAGAAGGTCAAGATGCCTCTGCCACACACTGGCCAAGAGCTAACAGCTGCTGCCATTCTGCGCAATGATGTCATTGATCTGTCAAGTGATGAAGATCTTGCAGATGACGCTCTTGAGCAACTCATCAAGAGCAAAGAAGAAGCAGAAATCTTCAATGATCTGCCTCTCTTTGATGTAACAGTCATTCACAACTTCATTGATGAATGGTTTGACACGCCAAACATCAGCTTCGACGATCTCCAACTACCCATTGGCCTCAGTGTCGCCTTCCATGGCGCCATTGCTTCAGAGTTAGCTATCGCCCAACGCATTGTTGAACTGAAGCAGAAGATTGACTTTGAGAAATCTCAGTTCAAGAAGCATATGGCCAAGCTCAGCGTGCAAGACGTGAAGAATTTCAAGATTGTGCTGCACGAGCTCAAGGAAGCCTTTCTAAAGAAACGTGCAGAAGCTCAGGGTTCTCATGAGCGCATGAAGGTCCTGGCTGATAAGTGTGTGCAAGCCTACAATGAGGCTGAGAAGCGCAAGGCCCTTAGGCGTCCTGGCATCGACCCCAGGATGGTTGCCAAGAAGCAGAAGAAGCCCGCTATGGCTAAACCTGAAGCACCAAGGTAGGAGGCAGATCCCCTTGTCTTCCCAACTAGCATGACTGGCCCGAAGCCAAAGGCCATGTCAACCGCTTCAGAACTGAAGAAGACCAGGACTGCTGAGGCTGAAGCAAGGAAGAGAAAACATCCTGAAGCCTCTGCTACTGCCCCCGCCAAGAAGAAAAGAATGACCAAGAAGGAACGGGCTGCTCCCACAGAGCCCTTGATTGTTGAACCCATTTCCATGGTTCACCCCGACGCCGATCCACAAGAACGTCAACTGACTGTCCATGAGCCTGCTTTCATAGAGGCTCATGAAGCTGAAGACTTTCCAGCAGCTGATCCCCTCGCTGCTGAGGACATTGGTCACCATGACCATGTTGAAGATGATGCAGCCCTTCCTCAGCTAGAGCACCAACAGGTATCATCGCCTGTGCTCACGCACAGTGAACTCATCAGCATTGGCCGTCCACTAACACCAATAGCATAAGATGCTTCGTGGGCGGATCGCCCACAAGAGGAAGAAGACTCTGAGGCCCAGCCAACACAAACTCCACAGGCGTCGCCCGCGTTGCGCAAGCTACGCAAAGGTCCAAGGCCTCAAGTCTCTGTGTCTGAAGCTAAAACTGCTGAAGACATTCCGACTGCATCAGCCGATGAAGAAGAAGTACCACAAGCTGCTACTCCCCTGTCCCACCAAGAAGCAGTTCTCGAGGAGAACGTGATCGTAAGCGACCTTCCAGCTCGTCAAGTGGAGGTTGAAAATCTTGCGGCTGCCACCACCAACACCACTGAAGCCACTGACGCTGTCATGGCTGAAGCAAATGTGGAGCCCTCACCAACAAAAGCACCAGAAGTCAGCGAAGCCACTGATCCCGCTGCTTCTATTCCTGCGTCTGCTGCCGGTCCCCAATTCGACTATCATGTTGAGCACAGGCCTCAGGTACAGAAGCCAATCCCAAGATTGCCAAGGTTCCCAGGTCCTGCATCAGCACCTGGCTCCTTCAATATCAATGGCTTCAGAGCAGACAACACATTCTTCAACAGCTCCAGGAACCCCTACTCCAGGGAAAGAATATCATCTGATCGGTTCTGGAGTTATCCGCAGTGAAGCTATTACTTATGCGTTCTTTACAACCAAGGTCGCATCTTCCCACACAAGCGCCTTGACATTGAAGCAACAGCTGGTCTGCCCTGTCTGGAAGAAGCTCTGGATTGCTTCAAAGAGGTTGGACTGCTGCCGTTCGTCACTGACCAAGAGTATTGGAATGAAGAGTTGCTGCTCCAATTCTATGCCACACTTCACATCCGCGGGTATAGTAGAGATCTGAAAACTTGGGTCCTGGAGTGGATGACAGGAAATGTTCATCACGAAGCCAAAGCCTTTGACATCATTGAGCTCACTGGTTTGCCCACTCCTGGCGATCTCTACGAGCATGGCTGTCAGCTTCATAGTGAAGCTATTGAGAGCATCTTTCAGAAGACTGAACCTAATATGAGTCAGATGCTCAGTATGATGAAGCCATTGCCCCAAGATGCTGCTTATCCCACGGAGTTCTTCATTGAAGACCTTGAGTATCTGCCAAGAACCATTTATCACATCATAAGGCTAACTCTCTGGCCAATCAAAGGACATTCTCCCCATGCCAAGATGGAAGGTGCAATGAAGACTTTGGTCTTCTACATTCTTCATGGAAAATGCTTCAATACACAAGATTTCTTCATTCGCCAACTTGCTGCATCTGGCTCTGATCTGTTTGGTTTGAAGTTCTACGCCCCTTGGGTGATGCGGCTGATCAAACTTCACTCCGCTATCTCATATCAGCCCTCGGCCCGCAACCATCGGATCTTTTTGCCTGATGTGGATATGTCTATTGAAGCCATCTATCCTGAGCCTGCCAAGGAACCTCTCAGTCTTCAGAATGCAGAGCATCAAAGTTTCACTCAGAACGTTGAAGGCGTGGAAGCCATAACTCGTGTGTATCCTTTGGCTGGCACTACACGTGCACCGCATCCTGCTCTCACTGAAGCCACTGACAGTACAACTGCTCCATGACCCAAGAAGCGCACTCGTGTTCTCAACGACCGAGAGCTTCTTGTGGCATTTCATCAGAAATAGGATAGGCATGATGACTGGCTAAAGCGTCAGATGCAAAGCCTCTTGGTGGATGTTAATTGCATTCGCAATCTTGCCACCAAGAATGCTTTTGTTGCCCATGAAACCTCTCGCCGCACATGGAAAGGGCTAACGCTGATGTGTTCTGAAGATGATCTTCAAGAGGATGGCTTCACTGAGCGATTCAAGTTTGACTCCACACCTCCTCGAAGGGCAGTGCTGCGATGAACTCCATCCCTTGAAGACTCTGAGTTCTCTTCCTCTGCTGCAACTGTGAATGCCAGAGTAATCGAGGATGAAGACGATGCTACTTCACCGCCACCTCCTTCAGCACGTTTCGACTCTGCTCCAAGCTCTTCAGCACCGCCAAACACCACCAACGACCCTGCTGCTTCACCTACTCCTCATGGGAATGAGTAGATGCTCTATGTCTTCAAACCTTTTTGGTCCTTACTGACAAAAGGGGGAGAAGCATATGAGGTTGATAGTCTTCAAGGGGGTCCATATGGGCGGGTGCTTTATATTTTGCTTCGTTCTTACAACTCTCGTTTTGCTACATTTTGTTCTTTGAGTTGTAACACTTAAACTCGATGGTCGTCTGCTACTTATTTGCCACCTTGTGTTGCGATGATAAATTCCGCATGTGCGACGATAAATTCCGCACTTAGATCATTCTGCAGACGTCCATTTTCCATTATGCATGTCATTATCTTCATATACTTTCACATGCATAGTGGATTGTCATCATAAGTTGAAGAGGATCTCCACAAGTACAACCTGCCATGTGCATTTGCATTCCAAAAGCAAATTACTTATATGCACATCTTCAGGGGGAGCCCTTGCAACTTATGAAGACAATTCCTTATCCTTTACAATTTCACAGATTATATTCCCCGTTGAAAACTTCAACTAGTTTGTCATCAATCACCAAAAAGGGGGATATTGTAAGTGCATCTAGTGCCACCCCTAGTTGGTTTTGGAGTATTGACGACAAACCTAGTTGAGGGACTAATGTGTTTGTGAGAATTGCAGGATAACACAGGTAGAAGTCCCTCATTGATTCGGTTTTCCTACCAGAGATGACCCCTAAAAATGTATGAAGACATTGAAGTCAAAGGTGGTATATGAAGATATTCACATTGAAGACTATGACAAGAGAAGACACCACATGAAGCCTATGGAGCTCGAAGACTTAGCAGTTTCGTCGTTCTGTTTCTTCTGTGTTGAGTCATAGGAACCACCGTACTGTTAATTGGGGTCCAAGAGAACCAGTCAGAATGACTGAAGTGATGCTTAAACAAAACCTATGTCTTCGAGTGAAGACTTTGAGAGCGAATCTTGTCCAGAGTCGGGCAAGTCAGCTTTGCTTGAAGCCCAAGTAAAGTTTCCGTGTGAGTTTGAAATCTGACCGTTGGAGCACGTGTCAGTTCCTTAGTGACCCAGGGTCATTTCGGACAAATCAGGTCGGGTTGCCAAGTGGCTATAAATAGCCCACCCCCTACAACCATAAACGGTTGGCTGCTCAGATTCAGAGTACGGCTTTTGTCGTTTGAGAGCAACCCACCTCAAAGCCTTTGAGAGAGAATTCCTTGCGAGGATAATGCCCTAACCACCCAGAGCCAAAGAGAATTAGGCATCACTTAAGTCTTCTTGTCTGTGTGATCTGAAGACTTATTACACTTGAGGACTATGCATCCTCCAGCCGGTTAGGCGTCGCGTTCTGAGCATCCAAGATACATTGTGGATTGCCGGTGAACGAAGTCTGTGAAGGTTTGGGAGTCTACCTTGAAGACTTACCAGAGTGATTGGGCGAGGTCTGTGTGACCTTAGCTCAAGGGGAATATGGTGAGGACTGGGTGTCCTGAGTTGCGTGTTCAGGACTGGGTGTCCGGGACTGTGTGTCCTAAGGTTTAAATACCTAGCCACCCTAACCAGACATACAGTTGTCACAGCAACTGGAACTGGTCCAACAAATCATTGTCTTCAGCGAGTCACTGGTTTCATCTTCCCTTCCCTTTACTTACTGTTACTCCTTGTGAAGTCATTGTATGTTCGCACTATCTTTTGTCTTCAATGAGTGACTGCGTGTTCTGTGTGGCTTCACAATATCTTCCTACCTGATCCTTACTACATTGCTACTATTAGTCATTGTGCTTTCACTCTATTGAATACTTGACTATGGCTTGCCTAGTGTAGTCTACCTTCCGCTGCAGGGTAATAGGTTTATTTTTATCGTTTGTCTTCATAACTTCCACGTTTTGAAGACTTTCATAAAAATCGCCTATTCACCCCCCCTCTAGTCGATATAACGCACTTTCAGGGGGGGAGTAGATCATAAGACACTCGTGTAAGTTTCTAATCTTCATTGACTAGGTAAAACGTTATCTGACAACCAAAGATTTCAGGCTTTGAGCTACGAGTTAGACTACGAGTTATCTGACAATGTGTTTGGCCGTCTCTATTGATTTGCTGACAGCTGCATGTGACTATACTTGCTGCGCACATGTACGTACTATAGATGAGTTGGCTGCCCTACTCTACTCTGCGTGAGTATATTCCTTCAACATGTTAATCGTAATTTCCAAATAAATGTCACCTTGAATTTCGCCCTATATAGTGAATGAGAAAAGTCAATTAGTCACCTTTCATCCTGCTATGTGGTGGAGGCTACGTGACCCATATGTTTATTTGTAATGTGTTATGCCTGTACTTATTTGGAAAGACTTATCTAACTTGTTTTAGTGTGCTCTTGGTACTAACTTTTGTTAAGCATCCAAGTTCGAAAATAAAACTTCTGATAAGCACCCAGAAAAATGCACTATGCTTTTTCTTCGCCACACAAAGGTGAGTGTTGTGGGATCCTGAAGTATATCAAGCAAACGAGGCGATTGCACCATGTCTCAAAATCAACAATATTGGATCACTTTATTCATTGTCGTGTATTGACTGAGATTGTCATCGAAATTCATTCATGCTGAACATGGTACAACTTGAAATGTAGCACAAGAGGACTTTCATAGGATGGATCTCCTCTAAAGAGGAGAATTAATTAAATGTTGTGATGAAATGTTTCTATTATTGTAGTAGTCACCCTGTTGTTTAGTGAAAGTTGGATAGTTCAGTGGCGATTCACCTTTTCTTCTTCACATGGCTCTAGGCTGCAAAAATAGGTTTTAAATGTTCTGCAACAAAGTGTTTTTGAAGAAAATTTGTAACTGAAGTGGCATGATTCATGGTGTATTTGTCTTCAAAAATGGAAATTGGTTTTGCAACATGTGTATAATATTTTTTTATGATCCTCACAATTGATAAAACATAAGTTCTTTTGTAGCTATAGAAGTACTTAGATAAAGAATTCCAATTGAAGAATTGCATATATTCTAGTACAAACAAGAGTACTATATGTTCGGAATATTAATATTTCATTATTGATAAAGGATACCGACACACATAATTGGATTTTAAAACATCCATATGTTTGGGCAAATAGCTAGCCCGTGCAACTGCACGAGTTGACGGCTAGTAGAATCTAGTTTCCCATAATTTTCGTCTACGATAACATTAAAAGCCTTTTAAGAATCAGTGGAACCTTTAATGACATACTGAAGATCAGTAGGTATTTTTTATTATTATTGTAGGAATTTCCATAAGAATTACCATATGAGTTTCAAAAGTTATTAGGATATGTTCTAGGATTGTTTCGGAAGTTACCCCTATAAACATTATTCCTTGAATTACCCATATGAGTTTCCAAAGTTACCCATATGAGTTTGAAGAATTATTCCTAGAAACGACATTAACATCAACTTGATCCTTACTTTGTTCAATTAAAGAGGCTAAAGGAACATCATTAGGATCCATAGAAGCTTGTTTGGTAGTAAGCAAAGACATAATCATATCAACCTTTTCATTCAACAAGGAAATTTCCTCAACAAAGTCTGCCTTTTTACCTCTTGAAGCTCTTTTGGTATGCCATTGATAGTAATTTGAAGTCATGTTATCAAGAAACTTGGTTGCTGCCCCAAGGGTGATTCCCATGAAAGTTCCACCTGTAGTTGAATCTAGCAAATTCCTAAACATAAACTTTAGTCCTACATAGAAAGTTTGTACTACCATGCAAATACTTAAACAATGAATAAGACAATTCTTTATCATAGTTTTCATACTTTCCCAAGCTTGAGCAACATGCTCTTGATCAAGCTGTTTAAAGTTCATTATTTGATCTCTCAATTGTATAATTTTTTTGCAGGAGGACAATATTTTCCAATGAAAGCATCGTTGCATTTTGTCCAAGGATCAATGTTATTTTTATGCAAAGACAATACCAATCGTTAGCTCTACCTCTTAAAGAGAAAGGGAAAAAATTCAATTTTATATAATCACTCTCAACTGCTTTGTATTTTTGCATATCACATAATTCAACAAAGTTGTTCAAGTGTGCAGCAACATCTTCAATGCATGAACCAGACAATTGCTTTTTCATAACAAGGATCAATAAAACAGGTTTACTTTCATATGACTCTGCACTAGTGACAGGAGGAAAAATAGGTGTACTAATGGAATCATTATTATTAGTACTTGTGAAATCACATAGCCTGGTATTTTCAATAGTAGACATGATTGCAAGCAGGAACAAAAATAGCAAATACTCTCTTTTTGGTATTTTTGAAGAAAAAACTGGCAAGGAAAGATGCAAGCAAACAAAAAATAAAAAGTAACTAGGCAAGATAGTTAAAATGAAAGTAATGTGATAGTGTGTAGGACCTATTTGTTAGAGAATAAACTCCCAAGCGAAAGTGCCAGAAATCTTGCTTGCTTTCCCATAAGACTAGTTGGGTAACCCCCAAATATAAGGGTGAAGAAACCTAGCAATAAGTATTTCGCTCACTATAGAACCAAGGTTCATGGACCAGAAGGAGTTCTTCCACCAAACAAAGTCACTTGTACCTAGACAAAGAAAACACAAGACAAACTTGTCCCCAACACATCAAGAAGGTTGACAAGCTTCTTATCTTGCTAATGCCAAGACTAAATTGCACTGTATGCGAGGAATTGATTGATAGATAAAATAATATAAATGGTACAGTAAGGTAAATTATTGCTGATGAGGTTTTCAGTAAAGCAAAGTAGAACTCCAGAGTCATAAGTTCACTAGTGGCATCTCTCGAATCATATAGGTGTAGATTGGTGATCAAATTACAATTGGGTAGCGATTAAATTGCAATATTTATATTATGACAATGATCATTCATGGTATAATATCATATACACATTACATCCATGATATGCAGACCATTATCCAGCTGCACCTCAAATTATTAAGTTCATGAGAAACAGAGCATTGCAATAAGCATGATGATATAACTTAGATAGTAAAACTATCATCCAGGTGTGATAAGGAAACCATCATTTTATCCTTAATGAAAACAATACAGTGCATGCCTTGTCCCTTTATGTCACTGGTGTTGGGGAACGCAATATTTCAAAAAAATTCCTACGATCACGCAAGATCTATCTAGGAGATTCATAACAATGAGAGGGAAGAGTGTGTCTACCTACCCTCATAGACCGAAAGCAGAAGCGTTTAGTAACGCGGTTGATGTAGTCGAACGTCTTCGTGATCCAACCGATCAAGTACTGAACGCACGACACCTGCGCGATCTGCACACGTTCAGCTCGGTGACGTCCCTCGAACTCTAGATCCAGCTGAGGCCGAGGGAGAGTTTCGTCAGCACGACGGCGTGGTGACGATGATGATGAAGTTACCGACGCAGGGCTTCGCCTAAGCACTACGACAATATGACCGAGGTGGGAATATGTGGAGGGGGGCACCGCACACGGTGAAGTAATCAACTTGTGTGTTTATGTGGTGCCCCCTCTGAAAGTGCTAGTGATCGACTAGAGGGGGGTGAATAGGCGATTTTTATGAAAGTCTTCAAAACATGGAAGTTTCGAAGACAAACGATAGAAATAAACCTATTACCATGAAGCGGAAGGTAGACTACACTAAGCAAGCCATAGTCAAGTATTCAATGAAGTGAAAGCACAATGACTAATAGCAGCTAGGCAGTAAAGATCAGGTAGGAAGATAGTGTGAAGCCAATCAGAACAAGCAGTCACTCAGTGAAGACAAAAGATAATGCAATCATACAATGACTTCACTAGGACCAACAGTAAGTAAAGGGAAGGGAAGGATGAAACCAGTGACTCGTTGAAGACAATGATTTGTTGGACCAGTTCCAGTTTCTGTGACAACTGTACGTCTGGTTAGGGAGGCTGAGATTCAACTCAGAAGACCTCGTCTTCACCTTATTCCCCTTGAGCTAAGGACACCCAGTCCTCGCCCAATCACTCTGGTAAGTCTTCAAGGTAGACTTCCAAACCTTCACAGACTTCGTTCACCGGCGATCCACAATGACTCTTGGATGCTCAGAACGTGATGCCTAACCGGCTGGAGGATTCACAGTCCTCAAGTGTAATAAGTCTTCAGATCACACAGACAGGAAGACTTAAGTGATGCCTAACACTCTTTGGCTCTGAGTGTTTAGGGCCTTATCCTCGCAAGGAATTCTCTCTCAGAGGCTTCGAGGTGGGTTGCTCTCAAACGACAAAAGCCGTACTCTAACTCTGAGCAGCCAACCGTTTATGGTTGTAGGGGGTGGGCTATTTATAGCCACTGGGCAACCCGACCTGGTTTGTCCGAAATGACCCTTGGTCACTAAGGAACTGACACGTGTTCCAACGGTCAGATTTCAAACACACACGGCAACTTTGCTTGGACTAAAAGAAAAGCTGACTTATCCAACTCTGGCCAAGATTTGCTCTCATAGTCTTCACTCGAAGACATAGGATTTTGGTTAAGCATCACTTCAGTCATTCTAACTGGTTCTCTTGGACCCCACTTAACAGTATGGTGGTTCCTATGACTCAACAAAGAAAAACACAGAACGACGAAACTGCTAAGTCTTCGCGCTCCATAGTCTTCACGCGATGTCTTCTCTTATCATAGTCATCAATGTGAATGTCTTCACATACCACCTCTGACTTCAATGTCTTCATACATTTTTAGGGGTCATCTCTGGTAGGAAAATCGAATCAATGAGGGACTTCTACCTGTGTTATCCTGCAATTCTCACAAACACATTAGTCCCTCAACTAGGTTTGTCGTCAATACTCCAAAACCAACTAGGGGTGGCACTAGATGAACTTACACCCTCCCCCGTACATAAAGGAGGGGAGGAGGGGCCGTCCGGCCTCAAGGGGCGTGCCCCAAGGGGGAATCCTACTCCTACTAGGAGTAGGTTTCCCCCTATCCTAGTCCAATAAGGAGGGGAAGGAAGGAGGACGGGGAGAGAAGGAAGGAGGGGGGCGCCGCCCCCACCCCTTGTCCAATTCGGACTGGGGGAGTGCGCGCCACCTCCTGGTCAGCCCTCTCTCCTCTAAGGCCCATGGTGGCCCATTAGCTTCCCGGGGGGGAGGGGGTCCGGTAACCCTCCAGCACTCCGGTTTTATCCGAAACTCTCCGGAACACTTCCGGTGTCCGAACAACATGGGCCAATATATCAATCTTTATGTCTCGACCATTTTGAGACTCCTCGTCATTTCCGTGATCTCATCCGGGACTCCGAACAACCTTCGGTACATCAAATCACATAAACTCATAATACCAATCGTCATCGAACGTTAAGCGTGCGGACCCTATGGGTTCGAGAACTATGTAGACATGACCGAGACACTTCTCCGGTCAATAACCAACAGCGGAACCTGGATGCTCATATTGGTTCCTACATATTCCACGAAGATCTTTATCGGTCAAACCGCACAACAACATACGTTGTTCCCTTTGTCACCGGTATGTTACTTGCCCAAGATTCAATCATCGGTATCATCATACCTAGTTCAATCTCATTACTGGAAAGTCTCTTTACTCATTCCATAATGCATCATCCCGCAACTAACTCATTAGTCACTTTGCTTGCAAGGCTTATTGTGATGAGCATTACCGAGAGGGCCCAGAGATACCTCTCCGAAACACGGAGTGACAAATCCTAATCTCGATCTATGCCAACTCAACAAACACCATCGGAGACACCTGTAGAGCATCTTTATAATCACCCAGTTACGTTGTGACGTTTGATAGAACACAAGGTGTTCCTCCGGTATTCGGGAGTTGCATAATCTCATAGTCATAGGAACATGTATAAGTCATGAAGAAAGAAATAGGAATAAACTAAACGATCATAGTGCTAAGCTAACGGATGGATCTTGTCCATCACATCATTCTCGAATGATGTGATCTCGTTCATCACATGATAACACATGCCCATGGCCAGGAAACTTAACCATCTTTGATTAACGAGCTAGTCAAGTAGAGGCAAACTAGGGACACTCTGTTTGTCTATGTATTCACACATGCATTAAGTTTCCGATTAATAAAATTCTAGCATGAATAATAAACATTTATCATGATATAAGTAAATATAAATAACAACTTTATTATTGCCTCTAGGGCATATTTCCTTCAACTGGGACATAGATCGCCCCAAGATATGAACCCACTACAATGCACAACTCCCTCTAAAGAACAACCCATCAAACTTGGCCAAAGAAGATAAATATATCGAACAACATATAAAGCTATTCAATTATACAAAAAGAAACTTCAAAAGATTCAATTGATTTCAGTGAACAATTTGCTCATAATGTGACAATTCATATCCCAACAAACACACCACCGATTACACCATAAAGATCCCAATCATGTGAGGCATCTCATGGGAACTTTGTAGTTAATCACAAGGGAGTGAGGATGCCATCTAGCTACTGCTATGGACCCTAAGGTCCTAAAGGAACTAACACATGGTCCTGGAGGTAGCAAGGGTGATGAAGAAGCCTCCGGTGATTGGATCTCCTTGGAATGGGAACTTGCGGTGGGCGAAATAATCGGAGTAAATTGGTACTTAAGGTTTCACGAAATATGGGGTTTATAGGCAAAAGAATGAAGCTAAGATGGTGCACGAGGGGGGGCACGTGGCCTTGGGGTGTGGGTCAGCCCCTGGCTGGCACCCGGCTGGTTGTAGGACTTTCTGGACTGTTCTTGTTGAGAAAAAATCATACTAAATCCCCGTGATGTTTGAACCCTGTAGATATTGATTTCCTGGAAAACCAAAAACATGCAGAAAACAACAACTGGCTCTGGGTATTAAATTAATAGGTTGGTATAGAAAATGGTATAAAAAGTATTCAAAAGTGGTATTATAATAACATGAAACAATCAAAATTATAGATACATTTGAGACGTATCAGATGGCTCATTACATATATGCCCCATGCATTGCGTTATCCCAACTATTTTCCGAGTAGCAAACAAGATTTTCCCTAACTATGGAACCTCCTGCTTGTCTAGTTTACCATGATTAGTGGACCCAATTTTAGGATTGCACTCTTTGCACCTGACATCACCATCAGTACCCCTGTTCATTAGATATAAATCCAAAGTTTATATAAGCACCTCCATGTACATGTACTAAATTCACTCTCAATTAAATGAAACCAATAAGATGGGACAAGAGCTCCAAAAATTTCTCAGGCAGCAATAGGGTCGAGTACGGGGAGTGGATGTACGATTCAAATCATTGTTGAGAAAGAGAAGGTTGAAAAGGGTATAGAGGAGTCACCTACTCATCGGGCATGTGAACAATCCTCCATTGATGTATTCTTAACATATGATTAGGTCAAGCTATGATGAGGCGACTGCACCTATTAAGAAACATTGAAGTTTCATATTTTTGTTGGTGTACCACGAACTTCACTATAAGGGTGGCATACCCCCTGGGTTTCATGACATAGTGGGAAGTTTAGCCTCATCCTAGAAGTGGAAGAAAGTTAAGATCAACATATAAGGAACTTTCTTCAACATCCTATTGGAGCATGAAAGGAGCAATGGTGCACGCCTGCTCCTCCTTCGCCACCTGCCTCGCTCATGCGTGTCATGTTTCATGAACGAACCAAGCTGAGCCGAATTCAGATATATGTCATGTCTAAATTTTTACTAGTTGGAAATGATAATTAATAGGGAGTAAATAACAAACGCATTACGAACTGTCTTATGTTATCCACTCAGATAGTGGGCCTAACACAATGTCTACCTATCTGTCTGCCTATATCTTTCAGGCATTGACAACCCTAACCGACAACTGATAAGGTTGCATCTGCATTGCCTCCTCGTGTTTGCACCACAGTTGTTCATCTCATTGTTGCTGCTTTTCGGGGACTCGACCTACTACATGCATGGTTGTTAGGGAGAGCAGGTCTCTAGAACCCCGTCCTTTATGATCCTACATCGAGAGAAGAGCGATAAGGTTTTCAGGGCCCATCTCGGCATTACTGCTCGGCATTTTTCATCTACGCACACTACATCTTCAACTTCACAATTGACATCATGGGTCACAACACATCCGCCGCCAACAAGAAGATTGTTGTAGCTGGTGACGCCGTCGCGACTGTCACCATTCAGACGGGAGGGTATGATGTGTTGATCCCTGTTTTGTTGGCTCATGTGATAGATGTACTTGATGTTATCATAGATTTACCTATTCCATACTTAGTAAGTGCTCACATGTTTAGCTATCAACACAAGATTATTATTCTTAGAATTGTCTGTATGATTTACTTATGAACTAAATTAATAAGAAAATTGCAAATACTTCCAACATAATGATACGATATCGATGCTACCATAGTGCATCTCGAGCAGTTTGTCCAAAGGGTTGTCTATATGAGAAAGACAATATGAAGTAAAAAAAAGTTCTATAGTAGATTGCCAATATGATACTCCACCATTGGACATTGTCTATATATAGACGAAAGGTGGACGTTGTCTAAATATGGACTAACCTATAGACAATCCGTAGGAGAGCGTTTTTACTTCACATTGTCTATATTTTGTACACTCGGCCGTTTTAATTTTTATAAGATGATATTAAAATATAGGATAGAGATTATAGACAAGTCTATGTAAGGATCTTCTAAGACCATAGTCTATATGAAAATATAGAAAACCAAATGTATACAAACTGTTGGGATGCTCTAATCACATAATCATCTGATGCTTTTTCGAGAAACTGTCTAATCACTTGTTGTTTCTTTCCACTGCAACCACATGTATTTATTTATTTATTTATTTTCTCTTATTTTAGTTTGTGCTTTTTTGCGAAAAAATTTCAATCTATTCATCTTCAATCATGGCAGTACAAAGAACAACAAAGGTAATAAAAATTACAATCATGTCCGTGGACCACCTAGCGGCTACTACAAGCACTGGAGCGAGCCTAAGGCACGCCGCCGTCATCACCCCTTTCTCATGGGAGCCGGACAAACCTTGTTGTAGTAGACAGTCGGGAAGTCGCCGTGCTAAGTCCCCATGAAAACAGCGCACCAGAGTAGCAATCATCGCCGATGAAGAAGTCGTAAATCAGAAGGATCAAACTTGTAAACACCTAAACGAAGATGAACGAAGATCGGATCCAAATAGATCCACAAAAGACTAGCATCGACCGAATCCCGCAAGATCCGACGGAGACAAACCTCCACACGTCCTCCGACGATGCTAGACGCACCATTGGGAAGGGGATAGAATGTGGGAGACATTATTACTACTAAGGGACATTGCCGCCGCCACACAGCCCCAACCAAGACGCTGACTCTAACAAAAACGAGAACGGAGTCCCTCCTTGCTAGTTGGTTTGTCATTACATATACTCATTTCATTATATTGTATGTTTGTTTTTGCTTTTCCATCGGTAGTCTTTTTTCAGCGAGTGTCTTCTCTTACCAGTAAATTATTTCATGTGATCGACTTTCTTGCTCACCAGTAAACTTTGTCTGTGTGCCCGCGCGCCTGTGTTTTATGTGGTTTATTTTTTAGACTGAATTCCGGGTTTTACCCCCTCTTTTGACAATTTTGACACTAATTATCTCATTTAGCGGGATTTCATCCGTTTTACCTTATTTAGCAAAAGTGTTGCCACAATTTACCCCGTTTAAAATTTTATGAGTTTACTGACCTATGGGTCCCAATTGTAAGGTCCAGCTAGTGCCAAATCGGTGGGTTTTTTCCTTATGGTTTTTTGCATGCGGCATGCCGAACCGGATCGCCATAGCTTATACCGACCAGCCAGGCTCGATATGATCGCAAGCAGCTCAGGGAACATATACTAACACTCTACTGGTCAACATATTTGCTAATATGGGAAAGCAAAGTTCTAAAACATCATTTACACAGTTCATTCTTGACTAGGTATTCAGATATGTACATCAGTACATGCATCAAAGTTAGTGAAGCAATATATTTACACCATTGTTAATCTAATCCACAGAATCATGCATACTTAAGGTTGTATATGATAATACTGAAGAAAAACATACTCCCTCCACTCCACAATGTAGTGCACATGGTTTTTTTTTTCTTAAAGTCAAAGATCACAAAGTTTGACCATCGTTGAGAAAAATATCTACAATAGAAATACAAAATAAATATAATATGAAAGTCGATCTTGTGTTTTCTGTAGCGAGATGAATTGAAAATATAAATATAGATACTTTTTCTCTATAAACTTGATTAAAGTTGACGAAATTTGACTTTCTAAAAAATTTATACGCACTAAATTATGAAACAAAGGGATTACATAATTTCAGATTATACCAGTAACAATTTCTTCTCTAATTTATTCGATAGGAACATGCCGTAGGCGGGTTTTTTCCTATGTGGCATGCCCTGGACCTTATAATTGGCATCCATCGGTCACAACACTCACAAAATTGTTAACAGGGTAAATTCTGACAATAATTTTGCTAAATAGGGTAAAACAGATGAAATCCGGCTAAATAGGGTAATTAGTGTCAAAAATGTCAAACTAGGGGGTAAAAATTGGAATTCACTCTATTTTTTAATATGATCTTTTCTAAAACAACTTGAAAATTGTCATGTTCACGTGAGTAAGGTGCGTATCCGTACGCGATCAAGGAACCGCGTGCGTGCATAGAAGCCTCGTTATCGCGCGCGCCGACTAACGCGTTGATTGATTTGCCCTGCCTTTTCGAGCACGCACAGTGTCGTCTCGTGGCTCATCATGAACTCCCAGCGCGCGCGGCCGGCCGACACGTAGCCACGATCCCACTCATCGTCGGACGTTGGCGTAGGCTTGCGGTGCTCGATTACCTATAGCTAGCTTCCGGCCGGTCACCATGTCGCCGGCACGCAGGGCAGACGACCCTGTGACACGTACTTGGGTCCACCCGTGCGTGTCACCGCCGACGACCCACCGGCCGCCATATATGGCTAGCAAGCACGACCAAAAACGCATGGATCGACCAGACAAAACCTGAGATAGATCGTGCCAAACTTAGCCGTAGGAGCAACAACTTAACTCGTGGCGGCGAGCTCGGACGGGCGTGATCGTGTGATCGTGTCCACGTACCTGATCAACTGATAGCTCATCGACACCTTGGCCGGCGTCCATGCATGCATGTGTGCACGCAAATCTCTTTCTAGAACAACCGACAATCCACCTACACGTACGTACGTTGGCACATATGCTCGGTCCTTGCTTGTTTCACACAAGGAATTACGGGAACTGCGCTAGCTACTCCACGCAAGTCAGCGACACGGCCAGCAGATGGCACGCAGAGCCAGCCGCCGCGAATATATGTTGTACGTGTGTGCTCCTGCTTTCGGAGTGTTCCACTTTACATGCATGTGCATGCCGTGTCGCCATAACTATTTTCCTTTTGTGTACGCGTTACCAAGAAAAACCCACTGGCACGTACCATTTATGTCTCTTTTTTTGCGAAGAACGTACCATTTATGTCTGCATTCATCCTTTTGGCTAGCTTGTGCTCCTTCCCTTCCTTGCCTTGCAAGATCTCCATCCGATCCGAGTTAACACATGACAATTGCAGACGATCGAGCCGCCGATCCCTATATATATGTGAGAGGGAGTCACATTCATCTTCATATGATATGTCCATATACATTCGTTGCTCACCAGGCTTTGTCAAACTCCAAGTGCACATATACATCTGCAATCTTGAGAGAGAGAGAGAGAGAGAGAGAGAGAGAGAGGATTGAAGATTCCCCCTCCCACCAGTGCTTCCGGTTAATTTGAGGGATTTGATCAAATGTGGCCCTTTTCATCGTCTCCTTCGTTGGCTAAATCCATGTCTAGCATCGACACCCGTAAGTTCTAATTCCACCTCCAACCAGTGTGACAATCGATTTTCATGATCACTAGTTTTGGGTTTTGACAATAATTGTAGCTAGAGATGTCATAGATTTGTTTTGTTCTGACCATGCATGCATCAAGGCTTTTCGCTTGAAGTAATGTCGATTTCAACTCGATGACATTTGTTTTTGTTTCTCTCTCTCGAGAAGTTGCAACAAGCGTGAAGTGACCTCTGCAATGTCACATAGAAATAATGCCAAATTACCGCGAGAACAAGTGTTAATTATGAAGCACATCACGTTACTCAAAGTTTTAAATTCCAGTTTTAGAAATATATCAGCCCTAGCCAAATTTACAGAATTTCAGTAAGGTAAATTCGGTGATTTCTGTTTCCATTTCAGCCAATGGACTAAAATTTTCACATAAATTTGACTGAGATCCAGAGAAATATTATGAAATTTCAGCAACAAAAAGTCGGTAACTGTGTCTACTACCGCAATTGCTGAAATGTTATGGCAGACCCGTAGTTATTCTAGTATGTACAAAAAAATAATGTCATTTCCAAAAAAAAACTGATAACTTACATCGAAAGTGTAACCATGCTTACAAGAAGAAAATATTACAACCATAAGCTAGAAACAAATAAACTAGATTTATCGAAAGAGATAGCTAGAAATCAGACAGGGTTTGAAATAGTTGAGCCATGCGTGTTTCCCTGAAATTTTTTAGCTTGTGAGTGCTGCCCACTACCACTCTAATTGCAAATGTCAGTGCTTCACTTGCGTCTCAAGCAACAGCGAGCAAGCTGTATAGTGCACCCAAAAGTCGCAAGGCCATTTCTTGACGCCATGTATTTTCCTTCCTTTCTGACTATGTTTGAAGAGAATTATTTCTTGACGCATTGCCATATATGCTCAGGATGTAGCTAAATTATCTTCATTTTATTGAATCATTTTTGTGCGTTGCAGCAGACACCATGATGGACGGGAGCAGCAGCTCGTCGTCGTCCGTAACTCAGACGCCGCCGCCGCGCAGCCCGCTCGACGTCGACGAGGAGTACGGCCGCGCGTTCAAGTCCAGGTCCTTCCTCGACCTCTGGTCGCACGCGCACCGCAGCCTCAGGCAGACATTCAAGCTCTCCTCCTCTAGGCCCAGCACCAGCCTCGAAACGCTCGACGATGGCGCTGCGGCCCTGGATAAGGAGCCGTCGTGCTCCTACACAATTCTCGACGATTTCGAGCTGGAGCCGAGACCGGAGGCGCTCGCGCGGGCCGCTGGGCGTCGGCACCGGCGCCAGCGCCGGTGGGGGTGCCATCGCCGCCACCGCGTGGAGGCGCTCCTGCTCGAGTACTTCGACGTGACGCGGGACGCCTGCGAGGCGTGCTCCGCGCTGCTCGCCGCCGTGGGAGCCGCGCGGAGGCACCACCTCGTGCTCCGGCGCCTGCTCCGCCGGCTGGACGTCGAAGGTGGCGGCGATGACAACACTACCACTGCTGCCAGGGACGCGCTAGCGCTGCACGTCCGCCAAGACAACCCACTCTCGCCTGCGGGCAGCAGGCTCGACGGGTTCCACGAGGCGCACGCGCGCTGCAGCCCGCTCTCCAAGCGTCTCGCCGCGGCGCGGCGCCGGCTGCGTAGGCTCGCCAAGGCGGCGCGCTTCGCCCGGTGCGCGGCCGCGACCGCGGTCGTCGGTGCGTCGGCCACGGTCGTGGTGGCCGCGGTGGTCCTGGCCGCGCATGCCGTCGTTGGCGTCGGCGCGGCCGCCGCGGTGGCCTTCTGCGCCACATCCACCGAGCCCGTGGCGTGCCGCACGAACACCGTCAAGAAGCTGTCCGGACGGCTCCACGGCAGGCGAAGGCGGGGGCACGTACGCGCGGGCGAGGAGGTGGTGGACGCGGCGGCGCGGGGAGCGTACATCGTTGGGCGCGACCTGGACACGGTGAGCCGCATGGTGCGGCGCGCGCACGACGAGCTGGAGCACGGGCGCGACATGGCGCGCATCGCGGTGGCCGGCCACGGCGAGCGGCCGCTGCTCGAGGAGGTGGCGCGGGAGGAGGAGGAGTGCGGGGAGGACCTGAGGTCTCAGCTGGAGGAGCTGGAGGAGCACGCCTGCCTCTGCCTCATCACCATCAACCGGAGCCGGAGGATGGTGGCGCAAGAGATGGAGCGCGCCGGGTCACCGTCGCCGTCCACAGAAACGACGACGTCCAAAGACTAATTCCTTTTCGTGGAGATCAGACGCTAGTGTGTTGTTGCTGATTAATTAATTTGTTTATATGTAATTTTCCCTTGTGATTCAAGGGATAGTGGCATGACGAATAAAGAGTGTGTTTCTTTTGTTTGTGCATTAGCACAAGCTTTTTCCTGGATAGGGATAGGAGATAAGCTCCATTATGTGATTTGCTTTTGGGCATTCCTCCGAAAGTGTTAATCTAATCTCAAGCACAAATGCATTCACATAAACAGTAAATTTTGAAGGAAAAAAATCATCAAAATCTTTTTTTAGATGAGCATTTACACGTTTTCTAACTTTCTGTAAAATTTCACCCTGAGAAGACATCGGTACAGGTGTGTGCAAAAAGACAAAACTGACTGCTCCAAAGTGTGTCTTTTTTAGCTCCGAGATTTGTATTTTTGTACAAGCCTCCACGGATGTCTTTCCAAAGTTAAATTTTGTACTCCCTCCGTCCAAAAAAGTTTGTCCCTTAAATGGATGTATCTAACACTCTAGATACATCCATTTAAGGGACAAGCTTGGGACAAGTTTTTTCACACGGTGGGAGTAGGATGTTAGACTTCTGTTGATGTTCGTGCCAAAAAAATAGATTTTTTAAATTTTATTTGCTATGTTTTTAAATTTACTATTCATGCATGTGCATTTGTGCTCTTGATTAGATACTCAATGTCCACATTCCTCTCTTTTCTTTTGATGGTCCTAATATTGCCCTGCCCTATGTTCTTGGGGAAAATACAATTTCTTTTGATGTTTGTTAAGTAATAATTAGTGTTTGGAACAATGGATTTGGTAATTCTCTTTCGATGATGTTCGGGCGCACTCGATCTAAGTTATAAGATTCTTCTTAACCCGCACACGTGCTTTTTTTTATCTTTCTTTTCCTTTGATGTTTTTTATGGTTTCTTTTATTTTGTACATTAGAACCCGATTAATCGCACATAGTGATATGGGGTAATGTTCTTTTTCGCATTAGTTTTGGGCATTTTCTATCTCTTCTTTTCATGTTCTAAATATTGTCGTGCACTCTGTTCTTGGGTAAAGTGGGTCTCTAACTTTCTAATATGATGTTCATTACATAATAATAGCAATCATAGACACATGATCTAGAGAATTTTCCCTAGCATGTGTTTGTGTGAACCCAATTTTTAAAACTTAACAAAAATTGTACTTCAAAGTTTTAGAAAATTATAAGAATAATACGAGATGGGTCTTTTTAGAAGGAAAAAAACACAAATCGATGTTTTTTTAGACTTCAACCTGCTTTTTCAGGGGAGAGACTTCAACCTGCTTTTTCAGGGGGAGAGACTTCAACCTGCTCATAAATGGAGGCTTTATCCCCTCCATGTTAGCTGGGCTGAGTCTTGCTAGCCCAGCAACTTTGTTATCATATGTTGTCAGGCCTTCGATGATGGTCCGTCTATATAGGCCGATCATGCCTATTGCAGCTTCTGGCATTATGGGGTTGTTTGGATTGAGCCAATGGCCACCCAGCCAGAAAGTTGTGTTAGCTGCAAGCTGGGCATATGTTTGGATGAGTGCCAATTATTTAGATTGTGCCACCGCTGCATAGCCTTCCTCGGTTCACTTTCATGCCAAATCATGGATGATACGTGGGCGGGCAAATAATTAGCCAATTATCGGGCATGTCGGTGATTTCGCTAGCCTAGCCTGGGCAACATCCAAATATCCCCTATCTATTTTTCGTCCATAATTCATTTCAAGTTGAGGTCCTAGTGTTTCGTTTTTATCTTACTAAGGTTATCGGTGATATTGGTTTGTTTGGCGAGTTGTTTCTTTTTTGCAATTCGCTTTTCTTCATTCCTGAGTTAGTTTTTAGTGATCAACTTTCATACATCGTCTGGAACATCGTCGCTTAGGGAGTCACCATGAGTTTAACGACATCCGGGCGGTCCTTGAATCCTTTTCCAAAGATAAGAAGCAAATTCCACTTTTTTGTGCAGTTCCATTGATATAGACAAACGTCACCCATATGATATTTCATTGACACTGTATGTGAAGGAAATATGCCCTAGAGGCAATAATAAAGTTATTATTTATTTCCTTATTCTCATGATAAATGTTTATTATTCATGCTAGAATTGTATTAACCGGAAACATAATACATGTGTGAATACATAGACAAACAGAGTGTCACTAGTATGCCTCTACTTGACTAGCTCATTAATCAAAGATGGTTATGTTTCCTAGCCATTGACATGAGTTGTCATTTGATTAACGGGATCACATCATTAGGAGAATGATGTGATTAACTTGACCCATTCCGTTAGCTTAGCACTCGATCGTTTAGTATGTTGTTATTGCTTTCTTCATGACTTATACATGCTCCTATGACTATGAGATTATGCAATTCCCGTTTACCAGAGGAACACTTTGTGTGCTACCAAACGTCACAAAGTAACTGGGTGATTATAAAGGTGCTCTACAGGTGTCTTCGAAGGTACTTGTTGGGTTGGCGTATTTTGAGATTAGGATTTGTCACTCCGATTGTCGGAGAAGTATCTCTGGGCCCTCTCGGTAATACACATCACTTAAGCCTTGCAAGCATTGCAACCAATGAGTTAGTTGCGGGATGATGTATTACAGAACGAGTAAAGAGACTTACCAGTAACGAGATTTAACTAGGTATTGAGATACCGACGATCGAATCTCGGGCAAGTAACATACCGATGACAAAGGGAACAACGTATGTTGTTATGCGGTCTGACCGATAAAGATCTTCGTAGAATATGTGGGAGCCAATATGAGCATCCAGGTTCCGCTATTGGTTATTTACCGGAGACGTGTCTTGGTCATGTCTACATAGTTCTCGAACCCGTGGGGTCCGCACGCTTAACGTTTCGATGACAGTTATATTATGAGTTTATATGTTTTGATGTACCAAAGGTTGTTTGGAGTCCCGGATATGATCACGGACACGACGAGGAGTCTCGAAATGGTCGAGACATGAAGATTGATATATTGCAAGCCTATATTTGGATATCGGAAGTGTTCCGGGTGAAATCGGGATTTTACCGGAGTACCGGAGGGGTTACCGGAACCCCCCAGGGGTTAATGGGCCATAGTGGGCCTTAGTGGAGAAGAGGAGAGGCGGCCAGGGTAAGGGCCACGCGCCCCTCCCCCTAGTCCGAATAGGACAAGGAGAAGGGGGCGGCGCCCCCCTTTCCTTCTTCTCCTCCACCTCTTTCCCCTCTTCTCCTAATCCAACAAGGAAAAGGGAGGGAGTCCTACTCCCGGTAGGAGTAGGACTCCTCCTGGCGCGCCCCTCCTGGCCGGCCACACCTCCCCCCTTTCTCCTTTATATACGGGGGCAGGGGGCACCCTAGAGACACAACAATTGATAATACTGTAGCGGTGCTTAGGCGAAGCCCTGCGTCGGTAGAACATCATCATCGTCACCACACCGTCGTGCTGACGAAACTCTCCCTCAACACTTGGCGGGATCGGAGTTCGAGGGACATCATCGGGCAGAATGTGTGCTAAACTCGGAGGTGCCGTATGTTCGGTACTTGATCGGTCGGATCGTCAAGACGTACGACTACATCAACCGCGTTGTGCTAACGCTTCCGCTTTCGGTCTATGAGGGTACGTGGACAATACTCTCCCCTCTCGTTGTTGTGCATCACCACGATCTTGCGTGGGCGTAGGAATTTTTTTGAAATTACTACGTTTCCCAACAGTGGCATCCGAGCCAAGTTTTATGCGTAGATGTCATATGCACGAGTAGAACACAAGTGAGTTCTGGGCGATATAAGTCATACTGCTTACCAGCATGTCATACTTTGGTTCGGCGTTATTGTTGGATGAAGTGGCGCAGACCGACATTACGCGTACGCTTACGCGAGACTGGTTCTACCGACGTGCTTTGCACACAGGTGGTTGGCGGGTGTCAGTTTCTCAACCTTTAGTTGAACCGAGTGTGGCTACGCCCGGTCCTTGCGAAGGTTAAAATATCACCAACTTGACAAACTATCGTTGTGGTTTTGATGCGTAGGTAAGAATGGTTCTTGGTCAGCCCAGTAGCAGCCACGTAAAACTTGCAACAACAAAGTAGAGGACGTCTAACTTGTTTTTGCAGGGCATGTTGTAATGTGATATGGTCAAGACATGATGCTAAATTTTATTGTATGAGATGATCATATTTTGTAACCAAGTTATCGTCAACTGGCAAGAGCCATATGGTTGTCGCTTTATTGTATGCAATGCAATCGCCCTGTAATGCTTTACTTTATCACTAAGCGATAGCGATAGTCGTAGAAGCATAAGATTGGCGAGACGACAACGATGCTACGATGGAGATCAAGTTGTCGCGCCGGTGACGATGGTGATCATGACGGTGCTTCGGAGATGGAGATCACAAGCACAAGATGATGATGGACATATCATATCACTTATATTGATTGCATGTGATGTTTATTTTTTATGCATCTTATCTTGCTTTGATTGACGGTAGCATTATAAGATGATCTCTCACTAAATTTCAAGATAAAAGTGTTCTCCCTGAGTATGCACCGTTGCCAAAGTTCGTCGTGCCTAGACACCACATGATGATCGGGTGTGATAAGCTCTACGTCCATCTACAATGGGTGCAAGCCAGTTTTGCACACGCAGAATACTCAGGTTAAACTTGACGAGCCCAGCATATGCAGATATGGCCTCAGAACACTGAGACCGAAAGGTCAAGCGTGAATCATATAGTAGATATGATTGTTGGGGAACGTAGTAATTTCAAAAAAAATTCTACGCACACGCAATATCAAGGTGATGCATAGCAACGAGAGAGGAGAGTGTTGTCTACGTACCCTCGTAGACCGGCAACGGAAGCGTTGACACAACGTAGAGGAAGTAGTCGTACGTCTTCCCGATCCGACCGATCCAAGTACCGAACGTACAGCACCTCCGAGTTCTGCACACATTCAACTCGGTGACGTCCCTCGAGCTCCGATCCAGCAAAGTGTTGAGGGAGAGTTTCGTCAGCACGACGGCGTGATGACGGTGATGATGTTCTACCGACGTAGGGCTTCACCTAAGCACCGCTACGATATGACCGAGGTGGAATATGGTGGAAGGGGGCACCGCACACGGCTAAGGAACGATCACGAAGATCAACTTGTGTGTCATGGGGTGCCCCCTTGCCCCTGTATATAAAGGAGGGAGAGGAGGTGGTGCGGCCAGCCCAAGGAGTGCGCCTGGAGGAGTCCTACTCCCACCGGGAGTAGGACTCCCCCTTCTTGCCTTGTTGGAAAAAGGAAGGGGGAAGGGAGAAAGAGGAAAGGGGGGCGCCCCCCCCCCTTCCTTGTCTATTCGGACTTGGGGGGGGGGGGCGCGCGGCCTACCCTAGCCGGCCCTCCTCTTCTCCCTTATGGCCCATGTAGGCCCAATAACCCCCGGGGGGTTCCGGTAACCACCCGGTACTCCGGTAAAATCCTGATTTCACCCGGAACATTTCCGATATCCAAATATAGGCTTCCAATATATCAATCTTTATGTCTCGACCATTTTGAGACTCTTTTCGTCATGTCCGTGATCACACCCGGGACACCGAACATCCTTCGGTACATCAAAACACAAAAACCCTAATTACGATCGTCACCGAACTTTAAGCGTGCGGACCCTACGGGTTCGAGAACTATGTAGACATGACCGAAACACGTTTCCGGTCAATAACCAATAGCGGAAACTGGATGCTCATATTGTCTCCTACATATTCTACGAAGATCTTTATCGGTCAGACCACATAACAATATACGTTGTTCCCTTTGTCATCGGTATGTTACTTGACCAAGATTCGATCGTCGGTATCTCAATACCTAGTTCAATCTCGTTACCGGCAAGTCTCTTTACTCGTTCCGTAATACATCATCCCGCAACTAACTTATTAGTTGCAATGCTTGCAAGGCTTAAGTGATGTGTATTACCGAGAGGGCCCAGAGATACCTCTCCGACAATCGGAGTGACAAATCCTAATCTCGAAATACGCCAACCCAACAAGTACCCTCGGAGACACCTGTAGAGCACCTTTATAATCACCCAGTTACGTTGTGACGTTTGGTAGCACACAAAGTGTTCCTCCGGTAATCACATAGTCATAGGAACATGTATAAGTCGTGAAGAAAACAATAGCAACATACTAAACGATTGAGTGCTAAGGTAGCAGAATGGGTCAAGTCAATCACATCATTCTCCTAATGATGTGATCCCGTTAATCAAATGACAACTCATGTAAATGGCTAGGAAACATAACCATTTTTGATTAACGAGCTAGTCAAGTAAACGCATACTAGTGACACTCTGTTTGTCTATGTATTCACACATGTATTACGTTTCCGGTTAATAAAATTCTAGCATGAATAATAAACATTTATCATGAGAATAAGGAAATAAATAATAACTTTATTATTGCCTCTCGGGCATATTTCCTTCAGTCTCCCACTTGCACTAGATTCAATAATCTAGATTACACAGTAATGATTCTAACACCCATGGAGCCTTGGTGTTGATCATGTTTTGCTCGTGGAAGAGGCTTAGTCAATGGGTCTGCAACATTCAGATCCGTATGTATCTTGCAAATTTATATGTCTCCCACCTGGACTAGTTCCCGGATGGAATTGAAGTGTCTCTTGATGTGCTTGGTTCTATTGTGAAATCTGGATTCCTTCGCCAAGGCAATTGCACCAGTAGTATCACAAAAGATTTTCATTGGACCCGTTGCACTAGGAATGACACCTAGATCGGATATGAACTCCTTCATCCAGACTCCTTCATTTGATGCTTCCGAAGCAGCTATGTACTCCGCTTCACACGTAGATCCCGTGTCGGTGTACTAGAGTAGGGGTACCCTAGTATCCCGAACTTGTGCACGGGCAGTCGCAGCATCCCGCGGCAAGGCTTGCCGGGTGACCGCCAAGGTCCTCCATGGTTCCCCTGGAGCCATTCAAGGAGACAAGACCCCGGCAAGAGGAGCTTGCCGGGAAGGCCAACCAAGGCATCTCAAGGAACTTGCCGCGACGCGCCACACGTCCCGGCAAGGCCCGGTGAGCGACAAGCTCCCGGACGCGGCAAGACAACGACCGCGGCAAGGCGCTTGCCGCGGCAAGCCACCACTCTGTGTCCGCGCTCCAGCACATCCACCAACGTGTCGCTCTGGGACCTTTCCAGGCGTACGTGGCGGGCGGCTGTGCAGCCAACGGTACGCGGTGGCAAGCAGCGCTGGCAAGATTGCCATCATGGCGAGCGGTGGCGTCCCTGGCGGTCCCTCTTTGCACTATTCAGGCGACACAGACGGGCATTTAATGCCCTTGTTCTCTGCCGTCAGGGTTAGGTATGATACACTGTAGCAGGTAGCTGTACCAACCGCAGTACGTTTCCATTTTTAACCTTGTCTATGTTGCCACCTGTCGGTGACCCCTTGAGCATATAAAAGGAGGCCCATGCGCAACATAGGGGGGGGGGTTCGGACTCTCAAGCTCGGTCTCGTTAGCTGCTGGAGTGTACTGTAGCACCCCGCGCTCCTGAGCAAGAACTCAATACAAACCACAAAGTAGGAGTAGGGTTTTACGCATCCGTGCGGCCCGAACCTGGGTAAACCGCTCGTGTGCTTCGCCTCGATCCGCTCTTCGTGCGACCTCCGCCCCCGCCGAACCGAAAGGGACTCGGCCCGCCGGTCCCATAGGTGCCCGTGGATCAGTGCCCCGGCATCTTTGGCGCGCCAGGTAGGGGGCGTCGAGGTTGTGTGAACCAGATCCGGCGTTCACACGAGCTAGATCTTCATCATCTTCATCGACATGCCGCCGAAGAAGAAGGCTTCGGAGGCGGCTGCTCCGACCACGCCGAACCCACCATCGCCGGAGCAAACGGCTGATGGGGCGGGCGCCGGCGGAAGAACGGGCGTCGACGAGGGAGCTCACGGTGCTGCCAGGTCCAAGGACAAGGCTGCGCTGCCCATCGGCGGCGTAGCCGACTCCCACAACGACCGGGCGCACTCCAAGACCTCGACGTCCGTACATGCACCGCGCCCATCTCAGGAGGCGCGGGACCGGCAGCGTCATGGTATTCACGGTACCATGCGTTTGCTGGACCAAGATCGAGCTGGTGGATCATGGAATGCTCAGGACCAGCATGCACGCCAACAGGCTGGCACGAGCGAGGCACGGTCGCCTGGACGGGATACTGCTCCTTTTAACATAGTTAGAAGTTCGAGCATATCCCACTCCTCGCACCGTTCGCCACCGCCACCCGCCACTGCAGCAGAAGCTTTGGCGCGAGCTCAACTGCTCCTGGACTACCCTCCAACGGCAGACAAGATCGACGACTGGAGGGCCACCATTCAGAGTCTCATCGGCTTCGCCAACGGCGACACCCAACGGCAGTCGAGCACGTCGCAGCCGTGGCAAGTCAGCCAGGCACGAGCCGGTGGCGACAAGACCGGTGGGGGTGCAACCACTGTGCACTCTCCCTCCCGAAGGCCAAGATCGCCGACTCGCCAGATCCACCTCGACAGCGACTCCACCGCGTCATCAGATCCACGAGCTCGTCGTGATCAGCGCCAAGTTCTTCACGAACGACAGCAAGAAGACGCTCGTACTCGCATCGAGCGCCGAAGAGAAGCGCGGCGTCAATCGGACCAGCGCGTTGGGCCCTCTGTCGACATGCATGCGCCAGGGGAACCAGGCGGCTTGCCGTACGCGGTTGGTTGCCCTGCGTTTACTCGTGAGCTGCGGCAAGTCCAGTGGCCCAGCACGAAGAATTTCAAGCCAGATGTACCAGAGAAGTACGATGGCAAGTCGCATCCGTCGGAGTTCCTCAGCATCTACACCATCGCGGTGCAGGCTGCCGGGGGGCGGGACGACAAGATCCTTGCCAACTACTTCCCGCTGGTGCTCAAGCCCAACGTCAGATCCTGGCTCATGCACTTGCCGGACAGCTCCATATCTTCCTGGGCAGACCTATGCCATCAGTTTGTTGGCGCCTTTACAGGCGGCCACAAACCTCATGGCCAAGAGAGTGACCTTCATCTGCTCGCCCAGAAGGAAGGAGAGCCCCTGCGCAAGTACATTCAAAGATTCAGCCGTGTACAGCACAACATCCTAGATGTCCACCCTGCCGCGGTCATCAGCGCGTTCCATCAGAACGTGCGTAATCGTAGGATGCGGGAGGAGATGGAGATGTGCAAGATCAGAGACGTCAGTGAGCTGTATGCCCTGGCCGACAAGTGTGCACGTGCTGAAGAAGGGAGGAAACTCCCCGGAGAGAATACAGGAGCAGGAGGATCTGACAGCGAGGATGCTGCCCCGGCAAAGAAAAACCGGCGGCGGAACAAGAGGAAGAAGAAAGGCAAAGATGTGCTAGTCGTGGAGCAGTCCGGCAATGAAGGTGGCGCCAAGAAAGCCAAGGCTGGTAGCTCCGGCAAGGAGATTGCCTCATGCACCAACTGCCAGGCTGTGGCGGTCGCCGACAAGCAGGACGGCACCGACAAGCAGTACTGCAAGATCTACCGCACCAAGGGCCATGACCTCCAGAGCTGCAAGAAGGTCGAGCAGCTTGTCCAGCAGCAAAAGGCTGAGTATGAGCGACGCGACAAGGAGAGGGCCCAAGGAGGCGCTGGAGAATCTGGCAAGAAGCGCGCCGGCCGGGGAGGACGCCGCGGCAAAGCCAAGCAGCGGCAAGAAGACAGACCTCCCCGCGGCCGCGACAAGGATGAAGACGACGACGACGACGAAGACATGGATGATGTCGAGACCAGTGAGCAGGAGTTCCAGAAAGCCACAGAGGTCTTGTGCGTTGACGGCGGTGATTCTCTGTATACTTCGCACCGCCAACTCAAGCAGTGGGTGCGGGAAGTCAATGCGGCCGAACCACCTGTCGAGTCACGCAAGCTTCTGAAATGGTCCAGCACGCCTATCATCTTTGATATTGAGGACCACCCTGATCGCACAACTGCGGTCGGGTGCTTGCCGATGTTGGTTTCACCAACTATCCGCAACCTCAAGGTCACTAAGATGCTAGTTGACGGTGGGGCCGGCTTGAACCTAATCTCCTTCGCTGTACTCCACAAACTCCAGATCCCTGACAGCGAGCTTGAAGAGACCGGCACATTCCAAGGAATCAACCCGGGATGGAGCAAGCCGAAGGGGAAGGTCATGTTGCCAGTAACGTTTGGCAGCGAGTTGAACTTCAGGACTGAGAGGGTCACTTTTGACGTTGCCGATTTTCCATTGCCTTACAATGGGATACTCGGCCGTCCAGCACTCGCCAAGTTCATGGCAGCCTCTCACTACGCATACAACATGCTGAAGATGCCAGGCCCGATAAGCGTCATCTCTGTCCCTAGCGACAAGAAGGATGCTCTTATCTGCGCCGACAAGATCTACCGGGAAGCAGCAGCCGCAGCAGATCGCAAGTCACTTGCCGTTGAAGTTCCCGGAGGGAAGAAGACCAAGTCCGGTAAGAGTTCTGATGCCCACTCTGGCAAGCGCACCTCTTCGGAGTGCTGCGCTGCCGTCGAGGACGCACCATCGAGCTCCACCGGCAAGTGTAAGAAGACAATGGCAGCTCCGCCAGAAACCAAGAAGGTGTCCGCTAAGGAGGACGGCACTAGTGGTACCTTCACCATCAGTGCCACTCTCGACTCTAAATAGGAAAGCGCGCTCATTGCTTTCCTGCGGGCGAACGTCGACGTGTTTGCGTGGCAACCATCCGACCTCCCCGGTGTTCCCAAGAAAGTAATTGAGCACCATCTTGCCGTTTGTCCCCATGCGCGGCCCGTCAAGCAGAAGGTCAGGAAGCAAGCAGTGGAGCGCCAAGAATTCATCGCAGAAGAGATCAAGAAGTTGGAAGCAGCAGGCCTTGTCAGAGGAGTGCTCCATCCTACGTGGTTGGCCAATCCTGTAGTCGTGCGCAAGGCGAACGGGAAATGGAGACTTTGTATCGACTTTACCGATGTTAACAAAGCTTGTCCCAAAGACTCATTTCCTTTGCCGCGCATTGAACAGATTGTTGACTCCACGGCCGGATGTGACTTGCTTTCATTTCTTGACGCATACTTAGGATACCATCAGATCTTCATGGCAAAAGAGGATGAGGAGAAGACCGCATTCATTACTCCATGTGGCACGTACTGTTTTATACGGATGCCTTTCGGTTTAAAGAATGCTGGTTCAACATTTGCAAGGGTAGTCCATGTCGCTCTAGAGCCACAAATACACAGAAATGTGGAAGCCTACATGGATGACATAGTGGTCAAGAGAAAGGACAGGACAACTCTGATTCAAGATTTAGACGAGACCTTTGCAAATCTGCGCAGGAACAGCCTCAAGCTCAACCCCGAGAAGTGTGTGTTTGGAGTCCCCTCCGGCAAGCTTCTCGGGTTCTTCGTGTCTCAGCGGGGAATCGAAGCCAATCCCGACAAGATCAAGGCCATTGAGCAGATTGAAGCACCAAAGCGCGTTAAGGATGTACAAAGACTTGCCGGTTGCGTGGCTGCTCTCAGCAGGTTTATCTCTAGGTCTGCTGAGCGCGCCCTGCTGTTTTTCAAAATATTGAAAAAGGCATGTCCAATGAAATGGACTCCGGAAGCGGAGGCTGCGCTGCAAGACTTGAAGAGATACCTGTCCTCCGCTCCAACACTTGTCGCACCTAAGCCACAAGAGAAGTTGCTGCTATATATAGCGGCAACCAATCAAGTGGTTAGTGCTGCGTTAGTGGCAGAGAGGGAGGCAGACGACGAGCCAGCAACCACGGCAAACGCATCCAGCGACAAGCAGGGGGCTTCCCCGACAAGCTCTGGTCCCGACAAGGATGAATCTGCGCAGACGCACGAGGAGATACAGAAGACAATGGTACAGCGCCCAGTTTACTTTGTCAGTTCCCTTCTGTAGGGGGCTAGGACAAGGTACTCTGGCGTGCAGAAATTGCTTTTCGGCCTTCTCATGGCCTCGAGAAAGTTGCGCCATTACTTCCAAGCATATGAGATCACAGTTGTCACTCGCTTTCCGCTGAAGAGGATACTACAGAATCCAGAAGCAACATGCAGGATTGTTGAGTGGGCACTGGAACTGTCAAGCTTTGGCCTCAAGTTTGAGAGTACTTCAACTATCCAAAGTAGAGCATTGGCAGAATTCATAGCAGAATGGACGCCAACACCAGATGAAGAAATTCCAGAAACGAGCATCCCCGGCGAGGAAGCAAGCAAAGAGTGGCTGATGTACTTTGATGGTGCCTTTTCGCTGCAAGGCGCCGGCGCTGGCGTACTGCTTGTCGCACCCACCGGAGAGCACCTCAAGTACGTAGTCCAGATGCACTTTCCCAAGGAACAAGCAACAAACAATACTGCAGAGCATGAAGGCTTGCTTGCCGGTCTCAGGATTGCGGCAGACCTTGGGATCAAGAAGCTCATTGTCAGGGGTGACTCACAGCTTGTCGTCCGCCAAGTAAACAAGAGCTATCAGAGTCCGTTGATGGAAGCCTACGTCGACGAAGTGAGAAAGCTAGAAGAGCACTTTGACGGCCTGCAGATGGAGCATGTTCCAAGAGCTCAGAACGACATTGCCGATGGCCTATCAAAGTGCGCAGCACTTAAGTTACCTGTGGAACCAGGGAACTTCGTGCTCAAGCTGACTCAACCGTCCGTAACGCCATCAACTGGACAGAGCAAGAAGAGGAAATTGATTTCTGGTGACTATTTTCCGGCAGAGCTTCCCGAAGCCGCCGCCAAGAAGGTCCCCAAGATCAACACCAAGAACGCTGAGGAGCAGTCTGCTCCGGCAAGCCCTAGGGTTTGTTCCGTTGAAGCAGAGGCTCCCGATAAGTTTTGCTCCGGCAAGCTTGTCGGGGAACGTCAAGCTCCGGCGGAGCCGTAGATTCTCGCCATAGAAGCGGATGTTCCCGCAGCAGCTGGGATCAACGTCAAGAGTGTTGAGGAGCAGTCTGCTCCGGCAAGCCCTAGGGTTTGTTCCGTTGAAGCACAAACTCCCGACAAGTTTTGCTCCGGCAAACTTGTCGGGGAACGTCAAGCTCCGGCAGAGCCGCAGGTTCTCGCCGTAGAAGCGGATGTTCCCGCAGCAACAGATTTGCCTTTAGTCCTTGTTGTCGAGCCACAAGCTCCAGCTTGGGCACAGCAGATTGTCCATTTCCTTCAGACAGGAGAACTTCCCGAAGAGCAAGAAGAAGTGGAAAGAGTAGCCCGGCAGTCAAGTATGTACCAGTTTGTCGACAAGACACTGTACAGAAGAAGACTCAACGGTGTGAAATTGAAGTGTATTCCCCGGGAAGACGGACAAAAGCTGTTGGCAGAGATACATGGAGGCATATGTGGTCACCACATTGGCGCAAGAGCACTTGCTGGCAAAGCATTCCGACAAGGTTTCTTTTGGCCAACAGCCCTCCAGGATGCAACTGCACAAGTAACCAAGTGTGAAGCGTGCCAGTTCCATTCCAAGCAGCTACACCAACCAGCTCAAGCTCTCCAGACAATCCCTTTATCCTGGCCATTTTCGGTCTGGGGGCTCGACATCCTCGGCCCCTTTCCCCGAGCAATCGGGGGCTTTGAGTACTTGTACGTTGCAATCGACAAGTTCACAAAGTGGCTGGAAGTGGAAGCAGTGAGGAAGGTGACAACACAGTCAGCAGTCAAGTTCTTCAGGTCGATTATTTACCGCTTCGGGATCCCCAACAGGATAATCACCGACAACGGTACGCAATTTACGAGCCGCACCTTCATGCAGTACGTCCAAGATCTTGGCGCCAAGGTCTGCTTCGCTTCTGTTGCTCACCCGAGAAGCAACGGTCAAGCGGAGAGGGCAAATGCTGAAGTGTTGCGTGGGCTCAAGACCAGGACTTTCGACAGGCTGCACAAGTGCGGAAGAAACTAGATCGAGGAGCTGCCGGTGGTTCTTTGGTCGATCAGGACGACGCCAAATCGAGCCACTGGCCAGACACCTTTCGCTCTAGTCTATGGAGCAGAGGCAGTTCTCCCCACGGAACTCGTATACGGGTCACCTCGAGTGCTCGCTTATGATGAGCTTGAGCAAGAGCAGCTGCGACAAGATGACGTGCTGCTCCTTGAGGAAGACTGTCTTCAGGCTGCTGTGCGAGCTGCTCGCTACTAGCAAGCTTTGCGCCGCTACCATAGCCGCAAAGTTAATGCCAGAAGTCTCGAGGAAGGCGACCTTGTTCTTCGACGTGTTCAGTCCGCCAAGAATTCCAACAAGTTGACGCCGAAGTGGGAAAGCCCTTACCGGGTGAAACGACTCACTAGGCATGGCGTTGTCCGCCTTGAGACCGAAGATGTCATTCCGGTGAGCAACTCCTGGAACATTGAGCATCTTCGAAAGTTTTACCCGTAAGGCGCGGTTGCCGGAACCTGTTCCGGCAACCACCTTTTGTACAAGTCTTGCCGCTGTTGCATGTAATCCTTTGTACAAAGCCGGGCGCAGACCCCGTGCATAAGTAAAGCTCATGTGCTCCGCACATCTTGTCAATTTCATGTTTTCTATTTTTTGCGTATATGATCTGACACTTTGTGCAGCACCTACTCCCCGGTAAGCAATAACGAGCCGTAAGGCTCCATATCTTTATTTTCTCCTCTTTCTTTTTTCTCAAGGAAAGGAAGGTTCCCTCGCCCACAAGTTTCCCGGGGGGAAAGGAGAAGATAATAGTATGGACCAGGCATCATTCAAGAAAGTTTTGCCTTGCCGGGAAGCAAACAACAGAAAAGCTAAGTTGCCAAAGTTTGAGCAATTAGATTTTTAAAATTTTTAAGTTACCTCCCTTGAACGACCGCACTTTGTATGGAAAACCTGTGCGCGGAGGAACCAACTCGTAGCTAGTTGCGCCCTTACTTTGTTTCGAGTCCGCTCAACAACTTAAGTGAGCTGCGACTAGTTGCGACAAGGTTTCTTGTGGCTAAGGTGCCTGCACCGGCAAGTTCCCTAAAAGCGTAGGGCAAAAACATACAAAGGGAGGAATCAAGTAAAGGGAATAACATTGCAATCATTGCCCAGAATAGAGTTATATTACAAGGTAGCTTCTCGCAGCTCTAACAGATTGTTTTCGTAACATGACCAGCAGCGACAAGAAAAGAAGGAAACGGGCGGCCTAGTCTACGCGATCGCCCTCAATCCTCTTGATCCCGCTCACCTTGTCCACAATGGGTGCGACAAGGGTCTTGAGCGCCTCCAGGTCAGCATCCGGCGGCAGGGTCTTGAGGACGTTGGTGAGGTTGAGGCCCGGGTTGCGGAAGACCACCTTCATCAACACCTTTTGAAGAGCTCCCGCACAGATCTTGCGCGACTCGTCGGCCAGCTGCTTTGGGATTTTCTCCCGGAGCCGCTGGAGGGCCGTCGCCACGCCTTTGAAGAACAAGATGAGCTTGGCGCTGGGTTGGAGGTTCTCATCGGAGGAATACCTGAGATCCTCCACCCCCAGCTGCGCCAGCTCCCTGTCGATATCTACGGCAGCACTCACAAGACCCTCCGTCTAGTGCTCCACTTTCTCCAGCGTCTTGGTCAAAGTGGTCAGCTTCAACTCAAGATCTGCGTTGGAGTCCTTGACAGCGCTAAGGTCTTTGCCCTTCTCGGCGAGACGAGCCTGCAGCTCTGAGTTGCTCTGGGCATCCTTCTCCCGCTCAAGCTTGAGCGCGGCAAGCTCTTCACCACTCGCCTTGAGATCGGCCTCCAGTTGCGCCACCTTCGTCTCCAGCTCCTTCTTGGCGGCCTCGGCAACTGCAGCAGCATCCTCTGCTTGCTTAAGGGCTCCGCTGATTTCTTGCTCACGCGCGGCAAGCTGCTCCTCGTGGTGGTCGAGGTTAACTTTCCGCTGCGCCAGCTCGCCCTCCTGCGCAAACAGCTTCTCAGCGGCAAGCCGCTGTTGCTCTTCAACTTCGGCCTTCTCGAGGAAGAAGGCCTTCTGCGCTTCGGCAAGGTGCTCCCGCTCCTCTGCCAGGGACCGGAGAGTTTCCTGGTGGAGACCCCGGAGCTCCTCTGCGCGCTTCTTGATATCTGCTCCCACCTTTGCGACAAACGCCTCGCGGGATTCCAGCTTGGCTTGCCGCGCGCGGTAGAGCGACAACAGCTTCCGCAGCAGCCGCTCTTCCTCAGGCTCGCCGCTTCTGCTGCTCGGCGCATCAACTAGCGTCAGCCCAGCGGTGGCGAGCACTTCTCCGTCGAAGCTCTCTTCCTCGACCGGCGCCCTGGAGCTTGACGCCTAGGGGAGGTTGATGAAGACGCCATCGCCGGCCTTCAAGTAGACGCTTGGCCGGGGCTCTTCGGAGCCTGGCGCTGCGGCAGCGGCGGACGGGTCGGCGGTCGACGTAGCGCCTGGCGCTCCTGCGGCCTCAGGGCCGTCAGTGCGATCGCCAGATCCCTCGCCAGCTGCTGCGGCGGTAGCTTTGGTGGCCTCGTCGCCGGCGGGATCATCAGCGCCGGCTGTTTCTTCAGTGGCAGCTGCGTTGTCGACAGCAACCTCAGTCTCCATCGGCTCCGCAGCAGATGGGTCTGATTGCCGGAGAAGCGAGAAAAATCAAGCAAATACCCAACAAGAAGAAGAACCCAAGAGAAGCTTTGAAGAGAAGATTACCTCTACTGGGTTCAGCAGTCGTAGTCTCCGTCGCCGGGGGGACGCTGGTGCTGTCCTTTGCCGGAGAATTCCCCCTTGCCGGAGGACTCTCCCTTGGCCTTTCGGGGGCAGTCTCCGGGCGCTCCTGGTGGGGCTGCTCTGCGCCTACACAAATCAACAATCAGATATCAGCAAATACAGAGTATCCATGCGCGCCTCATAGCGGAAAGCGAACCATATACTTACGCTGGGGGCTGCTCTGGAGAAAAGTTGCCGGGTCCAGCAAGGTTGTCTCGGGCGCACCCCCTGCTGTCGCGGTGGGTTCGTCCTCGATGATAATCACCGGGACCTTGGCCCTCTTCGCTGCTCTCTGGGCCAGAGTTCTGAAAAGGAACAAGTTCAGAGTCAAGCAAATGAGATACAAGATAAAACGGCAAGAATTGAAGAACTACAAATACAACAAGAGAAGCTTACTCTTCTTCTTCTTCCTCGTCGGAGCTGAACGCGGAGAAGTCGAAGTCTGGCCCATGTCCAGCGCGAGGAGGCGGAGGAGTAGGTTCCCTTGGCCGCTTGGCGGGAACGGTGGCCTGAGACGACCCCGCTCCAGTTACCGCAGCAGCATGAGGAGCTCCCGCAGCACCAGTGCTTGCCACGGTGGAGTGTGTCACGCGGCGCGGCGACTGTTCACCCGCCTGCCGCCCCGCTACGTCCCCGACCTTGCGGAGACGCCTTCTTGGCGGGGATGGAGGCTCTGCTTGCAGCGAGCTGCCTGAAGATGAGGAGGAAGAGGAGTTGATCTCCAGCGAGCCGCTCGTATCCTTGGCGGGCTCGCTCGACTCGGCGTTATGCCCAGCAAGCCCTTTCCCACCGGCGGGCTCCCCTCGCTCGGCACGGCTTGCCGCCTCTGCTGCATCTGCCTCCTCCATGGTGAATCCAAATTTGCCCGCGGCTGCGGCTGCCGCCGCCTCTTCTAGCCTGGCGGCGATGCGTGTCATCTCCTCATCGGTGGTGTCGCGGGTGAGCCTATCCTTTTCATCGGAGCAGATCGGCACTTCTACCAAGTCGTCAAAGAACTGCTGCACAACGTCGTCTGCAGGCTCTTGCCAAGTTGGGACAATTCCATGCGAATCGCACAGTGGCATCATTGCACGGATGCGGTCGAGCGCAGAGTTGTTGCACAGTGGAACAACACCCCCCAGCAACCTGAACACTTCGGGATGCTGAGGGTCGTACTTGAACAGCTCCTGGAGCATTGCGTTGAGCTCCAAAATAGTGAAGTTGAAATTGAGGCCTGGACACAGCCTCATGATATCAGCCGCATTCTTGAATTCCCAAGTGGGCCTCCCCCGTTCCTGCAGGGGGGCAATGCGGCGGCGAAGAAAGTCTGCGCGCCTACAGTGAGCCCGGCAAGCCTGAGGCGTAGGATCCGGGTGACGGCAATCTTCAGCCTATCATCTTCCAGGGCCACATCACTCCAATCGCTGCCGCGTGCTACTGGGGTTTGGCGCCGGGCGGTAAACGGCTGCGGATTCTCCTCGTCAATCCAGCACCAGTCTGCTCTCCATTCTTCCCACTTGCCGCGGAACTCTCCCTCCAAATAAGTGTCCTTCTTGCCGGCCCTCGAGATCCAGGCAATTCCGCCGGATAAAGGTTCTCCTCTCTCTACTCGGGGCATAAAGAAGTGGCGAAAAAGGGCTACGTTGGGATGGACTCCGACAAAGTTTTCGTAGAGATGTGCGAAAACTGCCATGGTCAGAACGGCATTGGGGGTGAAGTCAAGGAGGTGGAATCCGTAGGTGTTCATGATATCGCAGAAAAACTCAGAGAAGGGCGGGCAGAGCCAGCAGTAGTAGAACAAGGCGAAGAAAGGGTATCCGTTTGGAGCCATTTTCCAAGCGGAGGCCGGAAGTACCTTCGTGCGCGGGTGCGCTCGCGTCTCCGTCGACCAGAAGAGATAGTAAATTTCCCTCAGCTCCTTCGCGGAAAGCTTGGGGGGGAAGACTGCCCGCTCCTTTCGCAGCGCCGCAAGCCGCTGCGCCTCGGTCGACTTCACAACCTTCCCCTTGTCGGCTTTCGGAGCCATGGCGGAAGTGGTGGAGGAGGTCGACGGCGTTGGTAGTGCTGGTGGCGATGGGGGGCGGGGCGCTGCTCTCTTTTCAGCTTTGGGAAGACGACGGAGCGGCGGAGATTTCTGAGATTGGAGTAGCAACCGGCGAATGGGCGAACTGCCCCTGTTTCCCCTGCTTATAAAGAGGGAGGGGGCAGACGTTCCGCATTTCCGAATAAAGAAACCACCCACGATCTCTCCCACGACGTCGCATTCAACGCGTGCCGTTCGGGGAGGGCACGGTGGATACGGAGAAAGATACGGCGTAACTTAGGCCGCGCGTGCCCGTGCCCTGTTTTGGGCCTGGCCCAAAAGTGCTCGGCACCGTGTATGGCCCAGGCCCGGGGGCTCCTGTCGGTGTACTAGAGTAGGGGTACCCTAGTATCCCGAACTTGTGCACGGGCAGTCGCAGCATCCCGCGGCAAGGCTTGCCGGGTGACCGCCAAGGTCCTCCGTGGTTCCCCTGGAGCCATTCAAGGAGACAAGACCCCGGCAAGAGGAGCTTGCCGGGAAGGCCAACCAAGGCATCTCAAGGAACTTGCCGTGACGCGCCACACGTCCCGGCAAGGCCTGGTGAGCGACAAGCTCCCGGACGCGGCAAGACAACGACCGCGGCAAGGCGCTTGCCGTGGCAAGCCACCACTCTGTGTCGGCGCTCCAGCACATCCACCAATGTGTCGCTCTGGGACCCTTCCAGGCGTACGTGGCGGGCGGCTGTGCAGCCAGCGGTACGCGGTGGCAAGCAGCGCTGGCAAGATTGCCATCGTGGCGAGCGGTGGCGTCCCTGGCGGTCCCTTTTTGCACTATTCAGGCGACACAGACGGGCATTTAATGCCCTTGTTCCCTGCCGTCAGGGTTAGGTATGATACACTGTAGCAGGTAGCTGTACCAACCGCAGCACCTTTCCATTTTTACCCTTGTCTACGTTGCCACCTGTCGGTGACCCCTTGAGCATATAAAAGGAGGCCCATGCCAACATAGGGGGGGGGGTGGTTCAGACTCTCAAGCTCGGTCTCGTTAGCTGCTGGAGTGTACTGTAGCACCCCGCGCTCCCGAGCAAGAACTCAATACAAACCACAAAGCAGGAGTAGGGTTTTACGCATCCGTGCGGCCCGAACCTGGGTAAACCGCTCGTGTGCTTCGCCTCGATCCGCTCTTCGTGCGACCTCCGCCCCCGCCGAACCGAAAGGGACTCGGCCCGCCGGTCCCATAGGTGCCCGTGGATCAGTGCCCCGGCATCCCGCCATGACGCTTTGTTTAAAACTGCACCAACTGACAGCTCCACCGTTCAATGTAAACACGTATCCGGTTTGCGATTTAGAATCGTCTGGATCAATGTCAAAGCTTGCATCAACATAACCATTTACGACTAGCTCTTTGTCACCTCCATAAACGAGAAACATATCCTTAGTACTTTTCAGGTATTTCAGGATGTTCTTGACCGCTGTCCAGTGATCCACTCCTGGATTACTTTGGTACCTCCCTGCTAGACTTATAGCCAGGCACACATCAGGTCTGGTACACAGCATTGCATACATGATAGAGCCTATGGATGAAGCGTAGGGAACATCTTTCATTTTCTCTCTATCTTCTGCAGTGGTTGGGCATTGAGTCTTACTCAACTTCACACCTTGTATCACAGGCAAGAATCCTTTCTTTGCTTGATCCATTTTGAACTTCTTCAAAACTTTGTCAAGGTATGTGCTTTGTGAAAGTCCAATTAAGCGTCTTGATCTATCTCTATAGATCTTGATGCCCAATATATAAGCAGCTTCACCGAGGTCTTTCATTGAAAAACTTTTATTCAAGTATCCCTTTATGCTATCCAGAAATTCTATATCATTTCCAATCAACAATATATCATCCACATATAATATCAGAAATGTTACAGACCTCCCACTCACTTTCTTGTAAATACAGGCTTCTCCAAAAGTCTATACAAAACCAAATTCTTTGATCACACTATCAAAGTGTTTATTCCAACTCCGAGAGGCTTGCACCAGTCCATAAATGGATCGTTGGAGCTTGCACACTTTGTTAGCTCCCTTTGGATCGACAAAACCTTCCGGTTGCATCATATACAACTCTTCTTCCAGAAATTCATTCAGGAATGCAGTTTTGACATCCATTTGCCAAATTTCATAATCATAAAATGCAGCAATTGATAACATGATTTAGACAGACTTAAGCATCACTACGTGTGAGAAAGTCTCATCATAGTCAATCCCTTGAACTTGTCGAAAATCTTTTGCAACAAGTGGAGCTTTATAGACAGTAACATTATCGTTAGCATCAGTCTTCTTCTTGAAGATCCATTTATTATCAATGGCTTGCCGATCATCGGGCAAGTCATCCAAAGTCCACACTTTGTTCTCATACATGGATCCCATCTCAGATTTCATGGCCTCAAGCCATTTTGCGGAATCTTGGCTCACCATCGCTTTTTCATAGTTCGTAGGTTCGTCATGGTCTAGTAAGATAACCTCCAGAACATGATTACCGTACCACGCTGGTGCGGATCTTACTCTGCTTGACCTATGAGGTTCAGTAACAACTTGATCTAAAGTTTGATGATCATCATCATTAACTTCCTCACTAATTGGTGTAGGCATCATAGGAACCGGTTTCTGTGATGAACTACTTTCCAATAAGGGAGCAGGTACAGTTACCTCATCAAGTTCTACTTTCCTCCCACTCACTTCTTTCGAGAGAAACTCCTTCTCTAGAAAGGATCCATTCTTAGCAACGATTGTCTTTCCTTCAGATCTATGATAGAAGGTGTACCCAATAGTCTCCTTTGGGTATCCTATGAAGACACATTTCTCCGATTTGGGTTCGAGCTTATCAGGTTGAAGCCTTTTCACATAAGCATCGCAGCCCCAAACTTTAAGAAACGACAACTTTGGTTTCTTGCCAAACCACACTTCTTAAGGCGTCGTCTCAATGGATTTCGATGGTGCCCTATTTAACGTGAATGCAGCCGTCTCTAAAGCATAACCCCAAAACGATAGTGGTAAATCAGTAAGAGACATCATAGATCGCACCATATCTCGTAAAGTATGATTACGACGTTCGGACACACCATTACGCTATGGTGTTCCAGGTGACGTGAGTTGCGAAACTATTCCGCATTGTTTCAAATGTAGACCAAACTCGCAACTCAAATATTCTCCTCCACGATCAGATCGTATAAACTTTATTTTCTTGTTACGATGATTTTCAACTTCACTCTGAAATTCTTTGAACTTTTCAAATGTTTCAGACTTATGTTTCATTAAGTAGATATACCCATATCTGCTCAAATCATCTGTGAAGGTGAGAAAATAACGATATCCGTCGCGAGCGTCAACATTCATCAGACCACATACATCTGTATATATGATTTCTAACAAATCTGTTGCTCTCTCCATAGTACCGGAGAACGGCGTTTTAGTCATCTTGCCCATGAGGCACGGTTCACAAGTACCAAGTGATTCATAACCAAGTGGTTCCAAAAGTGCATCAGTATGGAGTTTCTTCATGCGCTTTACACCGATATGACCTAAACGGCAGCGCCACAAATAAGTTGCACTATCATTATAACTCTGCATCTTTGGCTTCAACATTATGAATATGTGTATCACTACTATCGAGATTCATCAAAATAGACCACTCTTCAAGGGTGCATGACCATAAAATATATTACTCATATAAATAGAACAACCATTATTCTCTGATTTAAATAACACAGAGGAACTCTCAATGAAAGCTCCCTGTCGGTGTCAAAACCGGCGGATCTCGGGTAGGGGGTCCCGAACTGTGCGTCTAGGCCGGATGGTAACAGGAGGCAGGGGACACGATGTTTTACCCAGGTTCGGGACCTCTTGATGGAGGTAAAACCCTATGTCCTTCTTGATTAATATTGATGATATGGGTAGTACAAGAGTAGATCTACCACGAGATCAGAGAGGCTAAACCCTAGAAGCTAGCCTATGGTATGATTGTATGTTGTGATTGTTGTCCTACGGACTAAAACCCTTCGGTTTATACAGACACTGGAGAGGGTTAGGGTTACACAAGGTCGGTTACAAAGGAGGAGATATCCATATTCGTATTGCCTAGCTTGCCTTCCACGCCAAGTAGAGTCCCATCCGGACACGAGACGAAGTCTTCAATCTTGTATCTTCATAGTCTAACAGTCCGGCCAATGGAGATAGTCCGGCTGTCCAGAGACTCCCTAATCCAAGACTCCCTGAGTAGCCCCTGAACCAGGCTTCAATGACGATGAGTCCGGCGCGCAGTATTGTCTTCGGCATTGCAAGGCGGGTTCCTTCTCCGAATACATCACAGATTAATTTGAATACGAGGATAGTGGTTGACCCTGCAAAATAAGTTCCACACTCCACCGTAGAGAGAATAATATCTTCGCAGATCTAATTTGCTGGCTTGTTTTGGCAGCATGACGTTATGTCATGGCCCGGTGATTATTCGAACTGTTTCTTTTAACCAGCTCCACACATAACGTGAGGCGGTTTCTTGACATGTCTTGCCGAAGCGGAGATCGTGTTCCCCCAATTACGAGATTCTCATTAATGCGGTCGTGGGTAACCCAACCGTGTCTAGGACTCCTAGATTATAGGCAAGTCCCAAACGGCTACGGAGAGGACGCTTGATATTCAGCCTCTTTATAAGGGGACAAGGTTTTCACTTTTTCCCTCTCGTGCTCAATCGAACCCTTCCCCCGCCTCGAGTTCTAACACCCAAAGCCCAGGTTAGGTGCTCCGAATCTTCAATCATGTCCGGATCCAGCCTTCAAGGCCGATGGATGCCCTCCTGCGTTACGGAAGAGGACATTAAGAAGTTGAGGGAGGCCAGATTCCTGACCGCCGAGGTTTCACATCGGCTGCCTGCTCGAGGGCAGATCGTCCCTACTCCCGAACCCAACGAGAACGTCGTGTTCGTCTCCCACTTCATCCAAGGTCTAGGCCTCACTCTGGATCCTTTCGTCGGGGGTTTGATTTTCTATTACGGGCTAGATTTCCACGATCTAGCTCCGGACTCCTTTCTCCACATCTCGACATTTATTGTTGTGTGTGAGGCCTTCCTCCGCGTTACCCCTCACTTCGGCCTGTGGCTCAAGACCTTTGAAGTAAAGCCGAAGATGATCGAGGGGCAACATGCAGCGTGCGGAGGTGCATCAATAAGCAAGATGGCAGGAGCTCCATGCCGAAAGGTTCCTTTCCAGAGGTGTCCGAATTATGGCATCGGGAGTGGTTTTACCTCACGGCTCCCAGAAGTGCCAAGTGGGTGGCTGCCCCCGCTTTTCGCTCGGGCCCCCCACCACAACTGATGTCATGGATTAGCAGAGGTCTGAGCTGGGGCCCAGCCAAGGACGTGCCTATACTGCAAAGCCGCATCCGAGATCTCTTCGAGGGAGATTTTAATTTGGCTGTGGTAATACAAGTTATGCTGGTTCGTCAAGTCCAGCCTTGCAGACGCCGGCCCCTTCGCTTGTGGGAGTTCAACCCAGAGGGACCGCATGCCATTCAAAGATTCCTCGGCCTGACGCCCGAGGATATGTACAAGTCATTCTTCGGACCTCAAGTAGAGTGTCCGGATATTACCGAGGACGTGGGCCTGAGCAATAACCGCGCCGCCGAACAAGTAAGAAACCCTCTAGCCGAACACACTGTCTTTTATTTCTGAGAGTTCGCTTTTTGACCAGGTCTGGCCTCCCTCCCTGAGGGTTTGGAAAATCCGGTATTGGAAAAGATGCTCGAGGTCGCACCTTGCCCGAAGCCCTGGAAGGAAGATACCGGGGGGGTAATACGGGCGGACGCGGGCCCCCATCGCTGCCCGTTCCAACCGAGGGAATGAGCGTCTCCACGAAGGAGGACAACTGGGGGAGGAAAAGGACTGCTTCCGAGTATCCGGAAGCCGAAGCCTCCAAATGGGAGAAGAAGTCTCCCACAGAGGGTCCTGCCTTAGGGGGTGCTTTGGCCGCACAAAGTCCGCGGGGGGAACAGCCCTCCAACGAGTCGTAAGTGATCCAAAATACTTTAGTAGTAAAGGTATGCTATCTTTTTTCTGAGAAAATAACCACCGCATATATCTTGCAGTTCGGGCCTTAGCCCCTCTCAGATGAGCTCGTCTTCGGGGGATCTTCTTCCAGAGATGATGGAGAGCGAAACGCCTCCGCCGGACTCCTCCGCTCAAGAAGCGGGAGACCCCGAAGTGTCGTCACGGAGGGCCTCCAGGGATCCGGTGAGGCCAGAAGATAATGCCATAGACCCCCGAAGTCCCCAGCGTCCGGGTCCTGAACAGAGCAGACAAAAGAGTCCGGCACTGTTTGGTGTGCGGTTGGATGTTCTGAGGGAGTTAGTGGGGCGAGCGGCCATCTCAGAAGAACATCGTATGCTGATGGGTACGGTGATGGATAGAATCTCGTCCGCCAAAAGCAGATTACATGAAGCCTTTATGAGTCTACTGATAGGCTTTGAGGTACGTGAGATAATATGTGATAGTACTGCACATGTTAGGTGTGCCCTGTGTAGATAGTAGCCCCTGAGACTCTGGTTGTCGTCGAGAACGGAGGCGAACAGAGGATCATATTCCCAGTTAATAACCAGACTGCCCCTATGTGCTGGCGGTGGAAGCTCCGGTAGCTAGCCGAACTAGTGAGTTTGCCAAATTAAAACGGCAACTGGATGCGGCAGATGCCGACATCGAGCTTGTTAACAAGAGGCTTGACGAGGCACAGGGTAAGTGTTGTTATCTGGTGAACGCCACATAGTAAGAGCAGCATGATGCCAGTATCTTTAATATGTTGTGACTGCAGATGGAGCTGCCACCGTGGAAACCTTGCGGGCAGAACTTGCCCGAGCCAAGGAACAAGCGAGGATTAGTAATGCCGCTGCTTTGAAGGCGGCCGAAGAGTTGAAAGCCGAGAAGGCCGCACATTGCGAGAGCCAAAAGAAGATGGCCAAGATGGCCGTAGAATTAAAAGACACTGCCGACCGTTGCCGGGTCCTTGAAAAAGAAAACCGGGTGAAGGCAACGGACCTTGAGAAGGCCATGGTGGCGGACAAAGACACCCGTTCTGCTATGAGAGCGAAGAAGGAGGAGCTGCGGGAAGCCGGGGATATTGTGGCTGGGAAACCCTTCATGTTACGGAGGATGTCGTGGTTTTGTCACAGCAGATGTCCTAGAGAAAGGACTTAGTCGTGGAGCCATCGCGACGGGTTAGCTTGAAGGGGTTAAAGCGGACACAGGGACGCAAGAGAGTTTACACTAGTTCGGCCCCTTCAATGAAGGTAAAAGCCTACGTCTAGTTGTGACGGAATTGATGGGGTTTCGATGACTAGGTAGCAAACAAGCTTCGCCTATGTCTCGAGTTGTTGTCTGTTGTCCTTCAACCGCCGCCGGGTCGTCCCCTTATATACACGGGTGACACCCGTCGGTTCACAGAGTCCCAACACCGGTCGATATTCGTATCCGGGTTGGTGTCTCCTTATTCCTAACTTACAATACAATTTATATACAAATTCCGGTTTACAGCTACAATCTTGAACTGGCTACGGGCCTTAGGCCCTCATCTGCCTTCTTGGGCTTTATCACTTCTAGAACTACTGATGAAGTTGACCCGGCCCAGATAGGCCGGTTTACGCCCAGCAATAATATCCCCAACATTAGGCCCCAGATTGATTTGAACGGGTTCATTTCAATCCTTTAACAAGAACTTCATCTTCAACGTCTTCTCATAAATTGGTAAACCGCCATGATGTCATCTTCTCTGATTACTGTAAACCGGAGTGATGTCACCTGTCATAACGAAGATATTCATTATGCTTCTTTATTTAATATATCTGCGGAAATCGAGGCGACAGCTCCGTTTCGTGGCCCCTTGATTGTCGCGCCTGACGCATGTCTTTTTGCCTTATAAATAGGACCGAATGGTCATTTCCTTTCTCTTTCCCTTCTTCCCCTTCTGCTTCGTCTTCCTCGCATCGCCCGGCTTTAGAGCTCCGCCGCCACCGTCGACCTCTGCCTCAACCTTGGCCGCTGCATCAACCTGGGCGCACCAGAGCATCGCGGCAACCTTCCGCGTCTTCCTCAGCTCCGGTAAACCTTCTATCCTTTCCCCTGTAGATCTGTTTTAGGGTTTCGCAGTTCTTCAGTATTCATCGTCTGCCTCTTGCTCATATGATAGATCTTTAGATGAATCCGCAAATCTTTACTCTGTGCAATGATAGTTGTTTGACCTTTAAATCTTTACTTATGCATCTCAAAACCATAGATCTATATGAACGTTTTGCTCATTGGTTCGGTACTGCTCCTTTGAACCTCTAAGTATTTATCTCTTTTCTGAAATACTTGTCCATCCGCAATGCTTAGATCAGGCGGTTTAACCTTATAGAAAAAATTTCCAAATCGGTATATGCCATTAGTCCCATTATTGAACCGCCAGATGCTTGTTGCTTCATAAAACTCCGGTTCAGATAGTTCTGTCTCCGGTTTAACAGTGCCCATACCAATATATCTTGATCAAATGCATTTTTGAACCGGGATCTTCTACCTTGTAGATTCCATCATGGCCAAGCAAGTGTATGAGTGCAATTGGGTTCCTTCTCGCATCACAGAGGCTCAACTGGACGATTTAGTCCTGATTGGCGCTTTAGGCAGCAAAGATACCATCCATTGGAGGGCTCCTGGCAAAGAATGCCCTCCCACACCTCGAGAAGGAGAGGTTGTTGTGTTCGTAGATCACTTAGCCCGGGGCTTTAAGCCGCCCGGTTCTAAATTTTACCGGGATGTTTTAGCCGATTTCCAGCTCCATCCACAAGATACTGGCCCCAACTCTGTTACAAATATGTGTCACTTCCAAGTGCTCTGTGAAGCGTTCTTTCAAGAGGAACCCACAGTGGAATTGTTCAGACACCTTTTCCATCTAAACCGCCGTACTGAGTTTACTGACGGCTCCAATACGGAGTTGGGTGGCGTGGCGATTCAGAAAAGGAAAGAGGTCACATACCCTCACGCCAAACTGCATAGCCACCCCAAAGAATGGAATCAGACATGGTTCTACTGCAAAGACACCTCCCCTGTTGGTGAGAATCCCTTGCCTGGCTTTCGTCCGGAGCGGCTCAGCAATACACACCCCTTTCCACAAAGATTGACTGCACAGGAGAGAAGAAAATATGCTCCTCAACTGTCAAAGCTCAGAGCCTTTATGGCCAACGGTTTAACAGGGGTTGATCTCGCTCGCTGTTGGATATCATGGAGCATACTGCCCCTTAGTCAGCGCTCCGGTTTGATGTGCGAGTATACTGGCAGTGTTGATGACCCACTGTGACATTCCAAAATCCAGCTCACCGATGAAGAAATCACAGAGGCTGTGAATAAGATGCTGAATGAACCGGAACACGTCTGTGCTAGAAACGGACTGCTTCCCTTCTGTGCCACCAACAAACCGCCAGCTGTAAGACTTTGATTTTTCTTTTTGCTGAATCTGTTAATGATATATCTGGTCTTTGTTTAATATCAGTGTCTGTGTAATCAGGGCAATGATCCATTTTGGAGCAAGAAACTGCCGCAGGAGAAACCAGAAAAACCAGATAAACCGGAAAGAGCAACTCGGCAAAAGTCTAAAGGTGTGAAGAAGACTGCCCACAGGAACAGAACCACTGCATCTTCTAATCCGGCCCTGATGATGATGTGGATAATCCGGACTTTGAGGTAGAGCTTGACTCACTTGGTTTATTTTTCATGCGTCTTATTGATGATGATATTTGTCAGGATGATGCCGAAGCCAGCCACGCGGATGTTGCAGAGGTAATTATTCTCTCTTCTGATTCAGAAACTTTGCCTTCACAAAAAATCCGTCAGGCAAACCGGAAAGTTAAATTTTCTCATCCTCTTGGTTATTTGGATCCTAAATTTCTTATGAAGACCCAACAACACGAAGCTCGTCGCACAACCCGGCACAGCGGCCAGGTAATTACCTCCGCCGGTTTACCGAACAGTCTGGTTCGGAAACGCCATTCAGAGGTCTCTAATTTGCTTGTCAGTGCTTGTCCTAAAGCGGGTTGCTTTCGTCAATCTCTTAATCCGTCTGACTCCGATTACCAGGTTACTTCCCACTCATCTTCTAGCGAGTCATCGGCTACTCAGCTCCCACCGCTGAAAACGGTGCTTGGGTAAGCTATACTTATTGTGATGTTTGCAGTACATCGCCTTAAAACATATGTTGTATTTGATTTTGTTATTCTTCTCAGGGCCAAACCTAGGCCAAGCAAGAAGGCCCGCCTGGACAAAGCGGCCGAAGAAGATGTCGTTCTTGAAGCAGGCAAGACACCCAATCTTGAAGCGGCTATTCCTGAGGATATACCCAACGATCCACCGCAGCAAGACGATGATCTTATTGCTGAAGAGAGACCTACTGATGCCTCAGGTCCCATCAATCAGCCCACAGGTTCCATCCGGATTGAAAGCTCCACCAGTCCAACAAAACCTACTAACAAGCCAACAGCCCCAGTGCAAACCGGCGGTACCCCGGATGATGAGGTTGTCATTACTGGCACTGGCCATACTGAGCCAAGCAATCCTGTCACTTTATCGAAACATTCTGCCAAGGAAGAATTTACTGCCTTTGGCAAAGGCAAGTGGAACGCTGATCTGACGACTTATGCTGCTCTGAACGCCCAAGATATCCATTCCGGCTATCTTAACCGGTTGTATACCAGTCGCGGCTATGAAGCTGGTCTGGTTAATATGATGAAAGATAAATATGAGGTAACTTCCATATGCTCCTTCCTGCTTGTATGCTTCCATTCTTGCTGACTCTCCTAGCCCCCAAGGGCCGGTTTGTAATATTCTTTCAAACCAGGACTTACTAACATAAATCTTAATACTTTGAACTTTTGCCGATGTAGCCCCCAAGGGCCGGTTCAACTTAGCATAGTTAAACCGGTACTTTAAGCAATTGAGATTGCCGCATCAGAATATATATACGAGCAAATAACCATTAGCCCCCAAGTGCCAAGTTGAATACTTGTATTGACCTTGGGACTTTGCAAGTAATTGAAAGATGAAGATCGAATATGCATTAGCCCCCAAGTGCTAAGTGCATAACTTGTTATGTAATTGGTACTTGAATCCTTATACCGATTTGTTGAAGCATATATCTGTATGCATGCAGGCGGAGCTGAAGACGAAAGAAAACCAAGTCACCGATCTCCAAGAAAACCTGAAAACCCAACAGGCTGAAACCTCCAAAGCAAAAGAGGAATTGGCCAGCGCTTTAAGCGCCATGGAACAGCTTAAGGAGAGCTTCAAGAAGAAACGGGCGGATTGGGCCACTGAAAAGTCCGCTTTGATCAAACGAGCAGAGGATGCGGAGGCTGTACTAAAACCAGTGGCGGATGAACTGACCAACATAAAGCGGCACGTGCATGCCATGACTACTGCTATATTTGGTAAGCCAGTTTGCCTTCCGAATTGGCTCTGCCTTCTTACAGAGTCGCCGGTTTATTAACCCTTTATGGTATTTCAGGGACACGCATTGGTCACTTGGGGTCAGATGTGCGGAACAAACTGAAAGCTGCCTATACATTGGTTGAACAATTGTATACTGGTGCCCAGCGGATCATCTGTACCGCATCTCATAACAAACCGACGCCCACTTTTATTCAAGATACTCTGATGAAACTGTCGGTGCTTCCTGCCCGGGTTGAAGAGCAGAAGAAATCTGCTGCTTGAACCGGTGCAATCAATGCCTTAATCCGGGCAAAAGCCTGGGTGCCGGATTTTGATCCTATTGAAGCTGCTCAGGGCTATCCCAGCTTGAAGGAAGATGGGTCAGAATTTGGTGAAGCGGATCTGCGAGCAATAAACCGGGAGGTACGTCCGTTAGCTTGTCAATTAGCTGAAGAAGCAGACTTGTCTCATTATCAAGCCCAATATGACAGTCAGAACAAGCGAATAGCTGCACCAATCCATGAATCGGAAAATCTGATCCCTCCAATCCGTAAGCATACTTACGCTCCCGATATTGACCCGTCATTGCTGATCCATGATGAAGCTGTTTTTCAAGCGTTAATAGGAATCGACTGGACAACTCTGGATTTCCAGCCACTGGGTAGAGAAACGGAGGCTGAAGCGGCGCAGGATGACCCACAACCATCAGGCCAGGCTGGTGACCAAGCTTGAACCGGAAGCCGGTTTTAAAACTGCCTCTCCTTTGCGAAAAACAATTATATTCTTATGGGCACCATGTTGCCTTGTAATAGGCTAGCTGATACTTTTGATGTTGATATGCCTTCGTGCATAATTTGTTCTTCCTGTGGTGATGAACTTTCCAAAGCACTTTCTGAAATGAGAAATTCGTCAAGTGCCACCGCGGTTGTACCGTCAGGCGGAATATGATGTATGCATATATGAAATCAAAACATCCAAAACAAAATTTTAAGTATATGATCAAATTTTTTAGATACATAATACCTGCCATCATTGAGCGTGAAGTTGGCTTGGCCAATCTTGAAGTGGAGTTTTGTAAACCCACACGATTGAGGAGATAACAGCTCCTATATATATATATGACTCTAATTTACCATGTAAACCGTGTCGGGTTATAATAAACATCGTGTTACTCCGTAAGAGGATGTTAACAACAAGGATCAAACCGGGCAAATATTCTCCGGATTGACGTGAACTGTGTTCCGTCAATGGATTGGTTAAAAAACTTTGTCGGTTTAAAAAACGCAATAAAAAGCAAAAATCCCCCTTCAAAGAAAAGTGTAAATCAAGTGCAATGACAAAACGTTGCAAAAAAAGGTTTATTTGAGCTGATCAGATGGTGTTACCATGGCCGAACACGACCAAGCTCCCGTTAGGTGTAACTATGGTTCTAGTCAGCCAGGTCCCCAAATAAAACCGTGGCATTTATGCTGATCAAGTGGCATGGTCATGGTTCGGGTTCGACCAAGCCCCCAAGTGATTCTGTGGCCTTAAGCCGATCAAGAGGCATGACTGGTTCAGACATGACCAAGTCCCCAAGTGATCTGGTGGCTCTCGCCTATCAAGAGGCATGGTATTGGTTCGGACACGACCAATCCTCCAAGTGATATAACACGATGCTTTTAGCAAAGCGAACTCAAGGGGTAAACCGGAAGCCGCTTTAGAACAACTCCGTGTAACCACACATGATGTAAAAGAACAGATACCCCGCTTTAGCTGAGGTTCCGGTTTATTATAGTTAATATATACATCGTTGTAATATGTACATAAGTAGAACCAATGGCTCAGGTATAATAAGGCCGAAGATGAGCTATGTTCCACGGCCTGTTGGTCTCCTCCTCTGATGTACGTGAGTCCTTATGTTCTCGAATATCGATCAGATAGTATGACCCGTTGTGCAGATTCTTGCTGACCACGAAAGGCCCCTCCCAAGGTGGGGATAACTTATGCATATCAGTCTGATCTTGGATGAGCCGAAGCACCAAATCTCCTTCCTGAAAATTTCTGGTTCTGACTCGGCGACTGTGATAACGACGAAGATCCTGCTGGTAAATCGCCGATCGAGCGGCTGCGATGTCATGCTCTTCATCCAACCGGTCCAAAGCATCTTGCCGTGCTGTCTCGTTGTCCGCTTCAATATAAGCTATTACACGAGGTGAATCATGATGGATATCACTGGGGAGAACCGCCTCCGCTCCATAAACCATGAAGAACGGTGTGTATCCTGTTGATCTGTTGGGTGTTGTATTGATGCTCCATAACACAGATGGAAATTCTTCTACCCAACAACCCGGCGTTCTCTGCAAAGGAACCATGAGTCGGGGCTTGATGCCTCTCAAGATCTCTTGATTAGCTCTTTCTGCTTGACCATTGGACTGTGGATGTGCCACTGATGAAACGTCGAGCCGGATGTGCTCCCGTTCGCAGAACTCCTTCATAGCACCTTTGGACAAATTGGTACCATTATCTGTGATAATACTGTGCGGAAAGCCAAAACGGAAAATCACCTTTTTGATGAACTGAACCGCCGTGGCCGCATCAAACTTGCTAACAGGTTCTGCCTCCACCCACTTTGTAAACTTGTCAACCGCCACCAGGAGGTGGGTCTTCTTATCTTTGGACCTTTTAAAAGGCCCAACCATATCCAGCCCCCTAGTCGCAAACGGCCAAGTAATTGGAATCATTCTCAATTCTTGAGCCGGTACATGAGCACGTCTTGAAAACCTTTGGCAACCATCACATCGTCTGACCAAATCCTCCGCATCAGCATGAGTAGTTAACCAATAGAAGCCATGGCGAAACGCTTTAGCCACCAGAGACTTTGAACCGGCGTGGTGACCACAATCTCCTTCGTGGATCTCACGCAAAATTTCACGGCCTTCTTCAGGAGACACGCAGCGTTGAAAAGCTCCTGATACACTGCAATGATGCAATTCGCCGTTGATGATAGCCATGGACTTGGATCGACGGATTATCTGCCAGGCCAGAATCTCATCCTCTGGCAACTCGCCCCGGTTCTTGTACGCCAGGTAAGGAAGCGTCCAATCCGGAATAACATGAAGAGCCACCACCAATTAAGCCTCCAGATCAGGAATAGCCAAATCCTCAGGGATCTTGACCGACGGGTTGTGCAGCACATCCAGAAAAACATTGGGCGGGACTGGTTTGCACTGAGAGCCCAGCCGGCTTAAAGCGTCCGCCGCTTCATTTTTCCGCCGGTCCACGTGGTCCACCTGATAGCCTTTGAAATAACCTGCAACAGTATCCACCTCACGACGATATGCTGCCATGAGTGGGTCCTTGGAGTCCCAAGTGCCAGACACTTGCTGAGCCACAAGGTCCGAGTCACCGAAGCACTTAACTCGACTTAGATTCATCTCCTTAGCCATCCGGAGACCATGGAGCAAGGCTTCATACTCAGCTGCATTGTTAGTACAAGGGAACATTAAGCGGAGAACATAACAAAACTTATCACCTCGTGGGGAAGTTAATACGACTCCAGCCCCCGAGCCTTCCAGTTGCCTGGATCCGTCAAAATGGATGGTCCAATATGTGTGATCCGGCTTTTCTTCAGGTGCTTGCATTTCCGTCCAATCATTGATGAAATCAACAAGTGCTTGAGACTTAACCGCTGTCCGAGGCACATGCTTCAAACCGTACGGCCCCAGCTCTATGGCCCACTTGGCAATCCGGCCAGTTGCTTCCCGGTTCTGGATGATATCTCCCAAAGGAGCAGAACTGACCACCGTAATTGGGTGCCCTTGGAAATATTGTTTAAGCTTCCGGCTTGCCATAAAAACTCCATACACCAGCTTCTGCCAATGCGGATACCTTTGCTTGGACTCGATTAGCACCTCACTGATATAATAGACCGGTCGTTGAACCGGATGCTCCTTGCCTGCCTCCTCTCGCTCCACCACAATAGCCACGCTGACCGCCCGAGCATTAGCAGCAACATAAAGCAGTAACAGCTCCTTGTCAATGGGAGCGGCGAGCACAGGTGGATTGGCCAACTGCCGCTTTAAGTCCTCAAATGCTTCATTAGCGGCAGAGCTCCAAACAAACTGATCCGTTTTTTTCAACATCTGATACAAAGGGATTGCCTTCTCACCATGACGACTGATAAACTGGCTTAACGCGGCAATCCGGCCTACCAGGCGTTGAACATCATTGATACACTTCGGTTTAGCCAGGGAGGTGATAGCCGTGATCTTCTCCGGATTAGCCTCAATTCCCCTGTTGGACACCAGAAAACCCAATAGCTTGCCCGCCGGTACACCAAAGACACACTTGTCCGGATTAAGCATCATCTTGTATGTTCTCAGGTTATCAAAGGTTTCCTTCAAATCATCAATCAGAGTCTCCTTCTCCCTGGACTTAACCACGATATCATCCACGTAAGCATGTACATTACGGCCAATCTGCTTGTGAAGACAATTTTGTACACACCGTTGGTAAGTTGCTTGGGCACTCTTGAGCCCGAAGGGCATAGACACATAGCAGAAGGCTCCAAAGGGAGTTATAAATGCCGTCTTCTCCACGTCCTTAACTGCCATTTTGATCTGATGATAGCCAGAATACGCATCCAAAAAACTTAAACGCTCACAACCCGCTGTAGCATCAATAATTTGATCAATACGGGGGAGGGCAAAAGGATCTGCCGGACAAGCCTTATTAAGATCTGTGTAATCCACACACATGCGCTAGGTGCCGTTTTTCTTGAGGACCAGCACCGGATTGGCAAGCCACTCAGGGTGAAAAACTTCAATAATAAAGCCAGCTGCTAAGAGCCTGGCTACCTCTTCTCCAATCGCCTTGCGTCTTTCTTCGTTAAACCAGCAGAGGAACTATTTCACCGGTTTATATTTAGGATCCACATTAAGTGTGTGCTCAGCGAGTTGCCTCGGTACACCTGGCATGTCAGAGGGCTTCCATGCAAAAATGTCCCGATTCTCATGGATGAACTCGATGAGTGCGCTTTCCTATTTCGGATCCAAGTTGGCATTGATGCTGAACTGCTTGGACGAATCGCCAGGTACGAAGTCAACAAGCTTAGTTTCTGCTGTCGATTTGAACTTCAGGGCCGGATCATGCTCCGTAGTTGGCTTCTTCAACGGAGTCATGTCCGCCGGATCAACATTGTCTTTATAGTACTTCAACTCCTCGGTGGCACAAACCGACTCTGCATAAGCCGCATTTCCTTCCTCGCATTCCAAAGTGATTTTGCGGCTTCCGTGAACCGTTATTGTCCCCCTGTGACCCGGCATCTTGAGCTGCAAATACACATAATAGGGCCGTGCCATAAACTTGGCGTAAGCCGGTCGCCCAAACAGGGCGTGATATGGACTCTGGATTTTCACCACTTCAAACGTCAATGACTCCGACCTAGAATCATGGTCATCCCCAAAGCCCAGTTCCAGAGCTATCTTACCAACAGGACACGCTGATCTGCCTGGCACTACGCCATGGGACACTGTATTAGACGGTTTGAGATTTTTATCTGTTAGTCCCATACGACGGAAGGTCTCATAATACAGGATGTTAATGTTGCTCCCTCCGTCCATGAGCACCTTGGTGAACTTATAACCTCCCACCTGAGGCGCCACCACTAGAGCCAACTGACTCGGATTATCAACCTGGGGAGGGTGATCCTCTCTGCTCCATATGATTGGTTGTTCCGACCAACGTAGATAACGGGGTATGGCCGGTTCAACAGAGTTGACCGCCCGCCTCTGAACCTTCCGGTCTCGCTTGTCCAAGCTAGTGGTGAAGACATGGTACTGCCCACTACTCAACTGCTTTGGGTTGCTCTGGTAACCTGACTGTTGCTGCTGTTGGTTGTACCCACCCTGGTTGTTCTGACTATTTTGACCATTATGTCCGCCCGGATTACCATTGAATCCTGAACCGGAACTTCCTCCACCGTAACCCGGCCCGGATCCTGAGCCACCGCCAGATTCGTGATCATACCGGAAATTATTAGAATTCTTGAACTCCTGCATAATAAAGCAATCCTTCCAAAGGTGGTTTGCTGGCGCCTCCTTCGTCCCATGTCTTGGACAGGGCTGGCTTAGCAGATAGTTTAGGCGGTTTGGGTTAGGGTTGGGTGCTCCATTACGATTTTTCGGTCTACCCTTGCGTCGCTGGCCATTGTCCTGTGCGTTGGTATTAGCCACAAAGTCCATGTTACCATCCGCTTTACGCTTGCCTCCACCACCATTGCCTGCCCAGTGATGCTGCTGACCTTTGGAGCTATTGTTCTTCTTCCCTTTCCCTGTCTTGTCATCATCAGATTCAGGATCCTTGGTACTATCAGAATCAGCATATTTCACCAAAGCGGCCATGAGGGTCCCCATGTCGGTGCAATGACGCTTCATCCGTCCCAACTTCAGCTTCAGGGGCCCAAACCGGCAGTTGCCTTCTAGGGTTAATACTGCGGTGTCAGCGTTGATGCGGTCTGAGGAGTGCAACACTTGTGAAACCTGGCGCACCCAATGAGTCATTGATTCTCCTTCCTCCTGGACGCATGCGGCTAAGTCCACTATCGACATAGGCTGTTTACAGGTATCCTTGAAACTGCTGATAAACCGGGCTCGTAATTGGTCCCATGAACTGATAGAATTAGCCGGCAAGCTTTTTAACCAAGTACGGATCGTTCCTTCAAGCATCATGGTGAATTATTTCGCACACGCCGCATCATCCACATCAAGCATGTCCATGGCCATCTCATAGCTCTCCACCCATGTCTCTGGAGGTTGATCCGCCGTGTAATTTGGTACCTTGCGCGGGCCTTTGAAATCCTTGGGCAGGCGCACGTTGCGTAAAGCAGGGATAAGGCAAGGCACCCCCAAAGAACTAGAAGTAACACCAGGTTCAGTCAAGGTGGTTGGACGAACCGGCGTGAGCTGCCGAGCCTGATGATGTGTGGCTAACTCGGCCTCCCTGCGCGCGCGGGCCCGATCCACCACTCCCTGAGCGTTATCAGCACCACCCGCCGGGTTGTTGTCACGGGGTGCCCCATGTTGTTCATTACTCGACACTACTGGTTCATCATATGTCTGCTATAGCTCCGGCTTGGACGGGGGGTCGAATGGATTCGGTCGCGGCTGTACGAGTACGCTTCTTGTTGGACCAAAGCTGTCCTCAGAAGTTCCTTGACCCGTCGTGTCTCTACTGCCTGCGGCGAGTCACCCTCAATTGGAATGGCCTCCAGCCGTGCAGCAGCGGCAACAAGATTGTCCATTGGGTTGGAGTAGTGACCCGGAGGTGTTAAAGCAGCCTGAGGTATAACGGTGTTTTGACGAGGCGGGTCCATCTGACGAGGCTGAACCGGTGCACCGGTCCCAGGGGCTTCTGCCCGGTTTCCCTCCAGCGGATTGCCGGCTCTTGGTCCTGGAGTGTTGAAAAGGTCTCTGTCCTCGAAAACCGGAGGTAAGCGGGATCGGTGCTTCCTCCTCATGACTTCATGCGACGCACTCTGGTCCAACATAAGCCTGTAGGCCTGTGCGTCTAAAGCGGCCCGCTCTGTGGCCATCCTGGTGTCCTCAGCCGCCAGATCCGCCTTGGCTTGGGTGATCTGTTCCTTTACCTTTGAAATCTCCGTGTTGTGAACATCCTGATCCGGCGGATTAACTTCCGCCATAAGCACAGCCAACGCATCAAATAGTTCTGATAGAACCTGAGCCGGCGGGCGCACAGGGCCTCCTGCCCCGGCAGCCGTCGCTGCTGCTGAACCGGAGATCGTTGCCGCAGCTGTCGAAGAATGAAGCGCTGCTTGTGTTCCAGCCATGAATATTCCAACCCGGTTGGGCAGATCAGAGGGGTCCGGAATACTGTCGCCATCGGAACAGCTCCCAATCCGGCCATCTTGTAGCTGATAAAGAGATTCGGTTTCTCCGGTCGAAGATTCGTCACCGGAACAAACGACGGTCACGCCGCGAAATTCCGATCCGTCCTCATAACTTCCTCCATGGATGACTCCCACGAAGGCACGCTTCATGGCCGGTTTAACCCGGGCGGATCGCGCACGCTGAGCCGTCTCGACGAGGTCGGTGCAGATGTCCGGCTCAGGGCCCGGTTCACCGATCATGCCAATGAAAACGTGAATGCTACCAAAGGGGACCCGGTACCCGTACTCAATTGAGCCGGCCTCGGGGCCCCAGCCTACGTCATCGATGTAGAGCTTGCCGCGACGACTCTTAGTCATCCGGCCTACAGCGTATCCTCGAGTCCTTCAAAGTGGCCCTCCAAGAACCGGAAACCATCGTGCGATTGCCCCACGGTGGGCGCCAACTGTCGTGGTTTTGGTACGGCAGATGTCCTAGAGAAAGGACTTAGTCGTGGAGCCATCGCGATGGGTTAGCTTGAAGGGGTTAAAGCGGACACAGGGACGCAAGAGAGTTTATACTAGTTTGGCCCCTTCAATGAAGGTAAAAGCCTACGTCTAGTTATGATGGAATTGATGGGGTTTCGATGACTAGGGAGCA